>NC_056743.1:18726258-18829360 GCF_019279795.1 Protopterus annectens
CTAGGGCGAAATAGCTGCTGCATTTAGTATTGATGGACGTGGAAAAAGGGCACAGCAAGGCTGGCCCCACTGGCGAAAAATTAGGTTTGCAATTTCCTACTTCATGGACCACTCGTGTGGCATCAGAATGGCCCTTAGTTTGTCTGCTATCACACTGGATTTCCCCCGTTGTGTGTCACAATCAGAAAGAGCTGAGAGGAGATTGCACATTGCCGCACTCTTAGAGCCACCCAAGGTAAGGCAAGATCTGGTTCCACCCTGTTTGTTAAAGTAACACACTACAGATATGTTGTCTGTTTCAATTGCAATTGTCCCAGTATGGAGATAGTCCTGAAGTGCTTGCAATGCCAGAATCACCGCTCTCATCTCTAGGACATTGATGTGCAAGTGGTATTCATGTTGTTGCCAAGTTCCTTCAACAGTCTGTCCCAGATAATGCCCCCCCACACCCTATCTGGGAAGCATACGTGTCACTGTGGCTATAGGACGGGGAAGGACCAAAGGTCTGCCCATCACCTGTGTAGACTGAAGCCGCCACTGTAGATCCTTCTTGCAGGTATCTGTGACGAGAAATGTGTGTGACATGGGTAGATCCTCATATGGAAGCATGCCAAGGGAACCAATGTTACTGCCGCCACCACTGATCCCAGTACTTTGAGAACAAGCCTTGCTTGTATCTTTTTCCTTGTGATCAAATCTGAAACCTGACGATGTATGATTGATACTCTCTGCCTTGACGCAATTTTGCTATCATGTCTTTTATATCAAAGTCTGGTCCTATAAATGTAATACGTTGAGAGGGCAACAAAGCAGATTTTTTTTATAGTTTATAGTGATGCTGAGCTGTGAACAGAGATGAATTGGGGTGACCCTTGCCCTGGTCAGTCGATGCTTGGTGGTGGCGGTAAGGAGCCAGTCTAAATATGGAAACACCAGAATCCTACACACCTCAGGTGAGCCGTAACTACTGCCATACATTTTTGATTAACACTCTTGGGGCTGTAGTGAGACCAAAGGGCAGAGCTCTGAAATGGTATGACTGGCTCCCAGTCGGGAGCGTAGATACTTCCTGGATCACCTGTCCATCTTGATATGGTAGTACACATCCTGGAGGTCGATGGAGCACATCCAGTTGTCCTTTCCCAGAAAAGGGAGTATGGACTGCAGTGTCACCATCCGGAACTTAGCTTTCTTGACAGACTTGTTCAGTCTGCTGAGATTCAAAGTTGGCATTCAGTCTCCTGTTTTCTTTGGAACTGAGAAGAACCTTGAGTAAGTTCCAGATCAGATTTGGTATGCGTGGACTTTTTGGATGACTTGTTTTTCTAGCAACCTTTGAACTTCTAGGTTTGCTTGATCCCATAGTTAGGGGTGGAACATCTGGGATTGACTTCTGCTTTCTGGGGAGCGGTGACTGCAGAATGGAATGGTGCATCACTTGGATATTCTCAATTGTACCCATGTATCGTTTGTGATACTTTGCCAGGCTTGTAGGTACAGTGATAATCTGCCCCCAACTGCCTCCAGAGGTGGACAGGCAGTCCTACTTTCAGGAGCGCTGGAAAGGCCTACCAGAGAATATCTCTGTCGCCCTGGTTCAGCGGACCCCCTCTACCACAAGGCTGGTATCTTCCATTATTGTTTCCCCCTCTGCTCCTGGGGGAAAAATCACCACGTGCATCAGACGAAAACACTGGTATTTCCGGAACCACATTTTCCCACCTTTCTGACTTTCAAGATAAGGTCTAGTAGGTGCAGAGAACGTACTCCCACGGCAGAGACAATTTTGCCTTTTTGCTCGCACCTGCTAAGAGTATTTTACCTTGGGCCTGAACAATGACGAGCCATCAAATGGGGTGTTGATAAAGGAGGACTTGAAGGGCTCCGCAAACTTGCAAAGGTGTATCCAGGAATGTCTCCATAAGGCAATTCCTGTGCCTGCTGCCCTACTCGATCCATCGGCCACGTAAGAAGAAGGGAAGAGGTGACTACAGAAGTTAAGGTTGCGAGCTGGAAAGCAGCCTTGTCTGAAGCTCCCGCAGCTCTAGGATCCTGGAGAGCATCTCCCAGCTCTTTGAGGCAATCCCTCTGTAGGCAGGTGAAATGGGACAAATAATTCAGTGACCTAAGGGTAAAAGCTGCTGAGGAAAAAAGACACGCTTCCCGTATCTGTCCATCATACGGGATTCCTTGTTCGGTGGATGGACAGAAGTTGTTTCTGCTAATTCCTTCTTAGTGGGTGCCACAACCACCATAGCATCAACTGGAACACCCTTAGTAAGATTTTGTTCTCTTGCACTGTGATAAAATTATTAGGCCTCCTCAGAACCGGTTCAACAGATTCTGGAGAGCTCCACACCTTTCAACTGACCCCCCCCCCGCCCACCAGTAGCTGGTCGAAAGGGGGACACACCCAAGAGGTGGAGGGTCGGAAGCCAAATGCCTCACGGTACAAGGTGTGAAGGCTTCCAGCCTATCCAGACAGGATTCTGTAGATAACTCTGTCATTTGTAAATATTAATGTAAGCCACAGGCTTGTTCTCTTAAATGTGAAAAGACTGCATTGGATATTGAACTTCAAAAATTTAACAGTGCACTCTGCTGTAAGAAAGCTAAGTCAAGCATTTCATGACCGTCTTTGATGTTAAAATTCATAGCCGATCTGTCTAGAGGGAGGCATCCTGCCTATTGTTTTAAGACCAGAGTTAATAGCTAGAATCTGCATGTATAAATGTCCTTTATTGCTCTGTTTTCTGACCAGGTGTAAAGAATGTAAATGTAGTTTCTGTTAGCCTGGGAACACCAGAGAAGTGTGAAGAATGATGTCATGTGAACCAACTCTGTATTATCAATTTAAAGAGAGAGAATCAGCGAGCTCAGAGCATTGTGTTTTCTGAACATCCATCATCACCAGCACTGCCTATTCCTATATTAAGTTATTTAGAATTGTGTTTTCTCTTAGATATACCTAGGAAATAGGAAGATTAGACTAGTCTGTTTTTCTGTGATGCCAGAACTTTTCTATGGTATTATTTTAAGCATTTCTCTGATCTCTGAACTCTTAACTAGCACTGTGTAGTAAGAAGTATTGTCTTGTGTTTTTATTTATTATTAAATATTTTTAAACCTTCCAACTGTGGCTGTTTTATGTAGAGTTAATTTAAGCTCTGGAGTACACTGCATGTATATAGTGATACAGAACCAAGTCACTCTAATAAGCCTTGACAGTTCAGTCACACTTAACAGCTGGATAATACTATTGCACAGTAATAATTGGACACCATTCAGAAGGGCCTTTGAGTCGCTGATATTAGCGGTTGGTGGAAGCTGGTACTACCCTTTTTGAGTGGGCAGAAAAGGGGCACAGATGGAGAACCTGTGCCAGCCTTCCCCAGGAGTGTCTGTGTGGTTAACGCATCTCAAAGTGTGTGTGTGTCAGCTACTTGGGCAGGGACAAGAAGCATTGGTTGGACAGAAGGTGCTGAATGTTTTAGCTTGCCCACTAGGCTGAGATCTGGACCCTATAGCTGTACCAGTGGTCAGTCTTATTGAGGAGCTGGAGTGAAAGGGAGCAACCAGCCCCAAAGTGATTGTGATCTCTGTGCGCTAAGGGAAACTGTACTTTACTGTGTATTTATTATTCGCTCTCTATATGGATGCCCTCGTTGGTGTTAGTGGTGTGGACTGAGGCTCCTCGATTGCTGGACCAGTGCACGCGCATCAGACACGGACTCTTCTTCAGACGGGGAAGGGATTTCAGGCCAACCCTCTGCTTGAGAATTTCCAGGATGTCTGAAAAAGAAACATCCTCCGAGGGGACCCTTCTGAGTCTTTCAAGTCCGTGTCAGATGTGTCACTCAGGGGTGTCTAAATGCTTCTTTTTACAAGTCCTCTTCCAAGGGACCTCTTCAGAGGGGTACTCTGGAGAGGTTTTGGAAGGGGGGGGTTGCCCGATGGGGCTTCCTGGGGCATTGATTCCATACGCTTTAGATAGAGGGATGGTGAAAAGGTAGACACTGGCCCCGAATGGGGATGTAGTAGAAGTGGAAGCTGAGGGTGGAGCTGTATGAGAGGACTTCACACCATCACCTAAAAGGCACCCCAATTCCGTCCCAAGAGACACCCCGGCTCCGAAGGGTAAAGAGATTACTCCCGCACCGAGGATGATGGCTCCAAGGCCGATGAAGGAGTCAAACTCATGTGCGCCGAAGCTCCAAGAGGGAGAGTAGGATCTGACAAGGGCCCAATGCCACTCTCCGCCTCGGAACCGAGGGAGTGTCGGCCCCCAGATCTCTCGATAGAAGGTGGCATCAACGAGATCGAAGAGGACGTCGGAACAGAGAGACCAGTGGTTTTCGGAACAGACGGTTCCACTGCAATGACTTCCATGCACTCCGGCTCCAAACTCAGGTGAGTCAAAGGAGGAATCGATGATAAAGTGGGTTGAAGTAGTCAGCTCCACGTCCATATGGGCTGGGCTCGATATAATTTTTGCCAAGGCCAGTGTTCTAAGTAACCTCTTCACCACCCTCTCCACATCATCATCCGAAAGACTCCTGGCTGAGAGAAATGGGTGGATGAATGATGACTACTTGCTACAGACTAAAATAGTGGAGACTGAGGTACAGAACGCACTGGTTCCAAGGTGGGAAATCGATGTTTTTTGTGACTCCTAGGCAGTTCCAAAGACACTGAAGGAATGATGGAGACGGTCTTGTCGGACCAGACATACTTAGGATCCAACATACTTGTTTTCTTTGACCCTTCGATGGTTCCTTAGTCAGAGCAGAAGAAACTATTTTAGAGAGCTTATCAGATTTACCACCCTGATTCCCTTCCACAGATGCCTCGAAAGGTTGTTTAAGCAATCCCCTCAAGATCAACTTATTTCTCCACTCCTGCAGGACCTTAGGGCCAAAAGCATGACATACTGAACAAGAGTCCTGCAGGTGAATGGCTCCCGGGCAGTAAATGCAACTGGTGTGACCATTGGTCAACGACATCTTTGGCGTGCAGCAATCTAATTTCTTGAATCCAGAAGAACTGGATTCTTTAGACAACTCTCTAGACATTTTCACAGCCAATAGAATAAAAAGCACCAAGAAAAGCAAGTTTTTTTTTATTTTTTTAAGGGGGAGGATGGAGGTCAATCTCCAAGTTAAACGACAGCTCCTGCGACCAAAGAGATGCATCTAACTTAAACGGTGAACTCCTTTGAGAAAAGAGGGTTAAAAAGTAAGAGGGGGAAGAAGCCCTCTAACGCAAACGGGCTGAAATAAAGGGGACTAATGACAAAGGGGAATAGTAGGGCTAAGAGGGGAAACAACAGCCTCAACAAGTAACAGTAACAATAGGCGATAAAAGACGAGACACACAGACACTCAGAATACCCAAACTACAAGCAATAAAGAACATATTAATTATAAAGGGAGAAATTAGAAGAAAAAATACAACTTGGCCTGAGCCAGTCGCAAAGCAATCCCGAAGCTTCATGCAGTAAATGGGATCTGGGTAACTCTTGCTAGGCATGTTGGGATAGGATCTAGCCTCGAGCCAGTGGAAGTACTCAAACTTCACAAAGCGGCCAAGTCGGAGTAGAGTATCTGCTCCGAACCCAACCCCAACCAGCAAGGACGAAGGCGAGATAGGGACAATATATCAATAACTTATCATGGATGATGGAGCTCTTGGCCCACACGTCTGGTTTACACAGTCGACTGGAAGCAAAAAAAGATAAATGGTCTGGGGAACCAAGATGTTACAGTACAGTCACCCACCAGTAGCAGAGGCATGAGTCAGCCTGACACCTAAAGACTTGCTAAATTTGTTCTTGTGGACAGGGAATGTAAAGCAGCACAGATTGGTAACTGTCCCATAGGTTAGAAAAGAATAAGCCCTTGAAGACAGATGGAGGAGTTTGGACTGGTTGGTAAATGCAAGAGTACAGAACAAATGGTAATGAGGTAAGCAAACCATGGAAAACACAACATCCTGCCCCAAAAATACACAAACTTCTAGGAAACGTCTGTTAAAAATGTGTTAAAAAAGGGGTTAACATAAAAATGTATATTCAAATTCCCTTATAAATACTTTAACAGTCCAAAGAAAACAGTTTTGCAGCAAACATTTTACAAAGACAGACGCACATTTTCTTCAGAAAAATATTTATGGAAGGAGTTGCCCAATGGGTAAATTGTCTATCCACCCTTGAAGGATTGC
The DNA here is from genome assembly GCF_019279795.1 of Protopterus annectens. Classification (NCBI taxonomy): domain Eukaryota; kingdom Metazoa; phylum Chordata; order Ceratodontiformes; family Protopteridae; genus Protopterus; species Protopterus annectens. The sequence continues at coordinate 18,732,478 of NC_056743.1, forward strand.
TAGATGATATAGCTCCAAGCAGCACAATGAAGGAACATTTTTCAGTGGCCAAAATGCTCTTAATAAACTGGCTATCTTTACATGGAGCTACCCTCAATCTCCTAACAGAGCACAAGCAAAGTGCCTTAAAAGCTTACAAAGTTGGCCAGTGACAGGTGGTAGCACTCACACAGTTTAATCCATTCTCACAACCTAAATCTTGACCATCACTCTACTCACCACCTGCTTCCACCAGGCTGAGAGGATTCACATACACAAGTGAAGCAAAGGCAGGGAAACAGCCAAGAGCAAGAAGTCTCTAAAGGACAGCCAACACCTGCCAACTCTACACACTGTAGAGATACAGGAGAAATGGCGTACTCCCATATGAGTAACAAAAGCAGCAACTCAGTTCAACACAAACTTCACCTCTTCTCTACATGCTTGGCTATAGTCAGACTTCCACTGCATTTTAATGGGAACAGTTGCTGGACTCAGTCGGGAATTCTGAAGCTCACAGAAAACAAAGAAAACTCATTTAAGGAGGAGATTAAGCCCCATCCTCAACCACAGACTACTGAACCAGACCATGCTCCATCTGAGTAGGAATTGAAAAGGCCAACCTAAAAAGCTACACCAACCAATACAGATATGCAGCAAGTTTGCCAGTCCTCCTGCAGGGCACCAAGGATAGAAGGACATATCAAATTCCAATCCAAACACAAGCGTAGCAAAAAAAGAAAATTCAGTCTAAAGCTCAGCCAGACACTTGTCTCACCAAATCTAGGTGTAGTTATGCACTATCACAGAGGGGTTTGTATGAGGGGAACATGACAACTCTGTTCCCAATGGAACCGAAAGTTGGGCATTAACACAGCAGATATCCAGGCTCACAGCATCTAGGGTACCTCCACACCTGGAAAGAACGTCACGACAGGAACTCACCCTGGTAAGACGCATAAAACCAATCTAATAAAAGAAAAAAAGTACCCAGAGTTCAGAGGAGCCAGAACAGGGAACCTCCATGCAACAGACTGCCTTAACAGGACAAAACATTAACAAGGATTGACAAAACATACAAGCAGCAGCAAAAAAAAAAAAAAAAAAAAAACTACTGGATGGGGATGATGAGCAGGCTTATGAAGCAGACAAAATACCACGAGTCATTAAGTGGAAGAATGGCTTCCTACAATGGATGCAACTCCAGATGAAATGGACAACCACCGCTCATGAGGATAAATAAAAGTGGATGCCAGCAATGGAATAAAAAAAAAGACTAAAAAACTAGAAAACTATGGAAATAAAAATGGGGCTCAAACCTGGACAGTAGGTTCTAAACAATCCAATAAAGTCTTCCAGAAGAAAACAAAAAAAGTGAGGATGGATGAAAATGAATAAAGAAGATGCCTAGTTATGTTGAGTACATAATTATAAATATGATATACTTTTCATTCTTCCTCACTACTAGGACAGAGTACCCAGCTATGAAAACCTTGGTGGCCCTCATGGAAGGACATTCTGGAGCACTGCTATTTCTTAGATATGATGTCCAATCTGTAATGTGAAAAAAGGTATGAGCCTTGAATCTGTCACTGCTGCACAGATGTCAACAGAAGTTTGTGACCAAAAGGACAATGATATAGCAACAGATCGAGTTGAATTAGCTCAGGGAGGTGAGTAAATAAGGGAAATGCATTCTGCAATACATTTAGCTAGGCTAAGTTTAAAAACCAATCGACACAGGAGAAGGATACAAAAAGCTGATTTCACTTCCTAAACTGACATGTTCTGTTAAGATAAAAATGTAGTCTGTGTATCAAGAAGATGCAACATGCACTCTGGAAAATTAGGAAAACAGACTGGTACATGAATGCTTTGGTTGCTGTTATTTTCACTAGTCACTTTAGGCATAAAGGGAAAGTTAAGTCTGAACAGAAACCCTGTCTTTATGAAAAATAATACGAGGTTTTGCTGACAAAGCCAGGAGTTCAGAAAATCTTTTCGTTAAACTTACAGCTACCAGAAATACCATTTTCCATGATAGAAATTTTAGATCACATTTTACTGATGGTTCAAAGTATTACTGAGTTAAACCCTTAAGATCCACAGTAAAGTCCCCAAGGTGGTGAAGGATCCGTTACCGTAAGTCTGAGAAGAAAAATGCCTTTCATAGAAGGCTTTATTCCATCTAGAAGAAGCCAGGGAGAAAGATTTTTTTCCTGAATGGAAATTTGAGATAGTTGCAAAATGAAGTTTAATTGCAGAAATACTCGTCCCCTCAGTAAAAAGGGTTGCAAGAAAAAACTGCAGAAGATGGGGCCGAAAAAAGGGTTGATGATTTGCTCAGAAGCCCAAATAGGAAGCCATTTCCTTCTATACACTTTCTTGGAAGTTTTCTGTGAAGCCAAAATATCGCAAACTTGGGAAGGGAGCCTGGACTAAGTATTACTGGAAGTGGGGAAACCATGCGGTTAACTCGAGGCGGAGAAGGCTGGTATGTTGGATCCCAGATGGGTGAGATGGGAGATCCTGACGAGTCTTCAGTATCCATGGGGGATGCTAAACATAAGACCATAAGAAGGGAACCAAACCTGCACAGGCCAGAAAGGGACAATGAGGATTACTGAGCTCGTCAGCCAGCTTGCTTTCGGTAAGAATCCTGGAATCAGTGGAAGAGCAGGATAAGAATAAATGAGACCCTAGGACCAAATGTTAGACAGTCTCTCTTGGCAACTCCCTTTTGACAGGGGATCTCAGTGAAATATTACTGCACTTGAGAGGAGGAGGGCAAATAAAGCAGCCATGAGGCATCCTAATAGATCTGCTTAATTTGCCTACCAGAAAATCAGTTTTCCCTGGAATGTGTTGCAGTTAGAAAGATGTCTGAAGAGACCACCCTTTTCAATACTCTCACGGCCTCTCTGCACAGAGAGCAAGATCGGGTTCCTCCTTGCTTATTTATGTACCAGACTGCAAACATGTTATCTGTCTGAACTGCAATAGTCCTTTAAGGCACAGATTATTGAAATGCCTGCAATGCTAAAAGGACTGCTCCCATCTCTTGAATGATAAAATGCAATTTGTTCTCTAGGGGGACCACATACCTTGGAAGAAACGTCCATCCACCCCAGCTTGGAAGCGTCCATGGTCACTGTGAAAACTGGGATCACAGGAAAAAAAGGTCTGCCCAGAAACAACTCATTAGACTGAATCCACCAACATATGTGACGCATGCAAATCTGAGTTTTATTTGAAAAGACATGGGTTGATGTAGAACGGACCACTGTACAACTAAGTTCCGTTGAAGAATTTGCATAAAGCAGCACGCTGGGTGAAGCACTATTATGGCAACTGATAGACCCCAGTGCTCAAAGCACTAACCTTGCTGGAGGAGAAAAATGAGAAAGGATATCTTGCACCTGATACCTTATAGAAGCTATGTGGTGGAAGGGTAAAGATACCACTTGAGTCAGTGTTCTGATGAATTCCAGGCTTGGGACTGGGGCAAGCTATAACTTTACAAAATTGATTGAAATGGTGAAGGCATCACAAATCTGAAGCAAACAGTGCCTGACTTGTAGAAGTTAATGCCTGAAGAGGCAGTCAGGAGCCAACTGCCTAGATACAGAAATACCTGGAAACCTTTGAGTCTCAAGTGAGATGCTACTATTGCCGTACATCTGGTAAACACCCTGGGGGCTGTTGTGAGTCCAGGAGGAAGAGTTCTGAATTAGTAGCGATTCTCTCCCAGCCAAAAGCGAAGATAACTTCAGGATCGTCTGTATTTTTACATGATAGCACACATCCTGAAGGTCTACAGAGCACATCCAATTGCCCATGTGCAGAAATGGCAGGGTGGACTGAACCATGACAATTTGGAACTTTGCCTTCTTCACAGACTGGTTCAAACCACTTGGATCCAAAATAGGTCTGAGGTGAACTCTCCTCTTTGGCACTAAAAAGCATGAGCACGTTCCGAATCTTATCTGGTAAGATGGGACCGTCTAGATGATTCTTTCTGGTGGTTTTTCTAATTCTTGTGCTGCTTCCCTCCTCTGACTGGGTGGAATTTTGGGAAGTTTCTTCTTTTGACAAGGAGGAAGGGAAAAGGGTATGTAGTAACCTCCAGATATTATTCTGAGCAACCATGAATCTTGTTGTAATGTTTACCCAGGCATCTAGGTACAAAGAAAACTGACCCCCCCCACCTCCCTCCACAGTTGGACACCGCTTCAGGAGCACTGATAGGTCATGTCTGAAAAGGAACCTAAAGATCGGGTTCTGTGGGCCTCCTCTGCCTCTATTGCAACATCTACCATAAAAATCTCCCCCTCTGCCTCTGGAGCAATTATACCTGTGCGAATCCTGCAAAAAGTCTGTTGAGAAACAGAAAACTTGAGTCCCACGGCAGATGAGGTTTATCCTTGTTCACTGTGGGTAAGCATCTCCCTCAACTGATGTCCCAAACAAGGAAGTGCCATCAAATGGAGCCACTAATGCTCCTCAAGACCACAGCCGCATACAGGCACATCTCCTTATAGCAATACCTGAACTGGCTGCTCAGGAGGTACCTTCAGCCATGAGAGATTAAGCTCATCCAAATGTTTGAAATAGATGAGAGTGGCCAGCTGAGAGGAAGTATCTCTGAAATCCTCAGCAGATAGACTCGAGTATTTGATAGTTCTTTAGTCAAATCTCTCAGCAGCCTAGTAAAATACGCCAGATAGTTTAGCAATCGCAGAACAAAAGTGGCTGAGAATACCAAATCTGTCAAATGCTCTAGACTCTGGTTGGAGGACAGACGGAAGAGATCTGCTGTGCTAACTCGCTCTTAGTGGATGCCGCCACCACAATCGCATCAACCGGGACTTTGATACAGTGGTGTCTGTGAGGGTGGGGGCCAAAAACTTGTTCAGGTGATTGGGTATGGGATTGACAGTGCCCTGTGGAAAGCCAAGTCAATAAAGTTTATCGGGGAGGGGTTACAGAAAGTGGGGGAGGGTGACCTAATGGTTAAGGTGCTTGCCTTGCAAACACAAGGTGCAGGGTTTGCGTCGCACAAGGGATAATTGGCTAAGCTTAAAATGGCTTGCAAGGGCAGTTAGCTTAGTACTAATCTATGAACCTACAGTTGTGTACACATCATAACTGTAGATGTACGAGTGTATTCACTGTTGCAGTCATCACACTTGGGTTATCTGCCTGCAGGTAGCCCTCAGTCAGCCCGAATGCTAGAGTCGTAGTATTTCTGTGTCGGATGCTGTCGCTTCTTCCATGATGTCAGGTGGCCAGGGGTATAAAACAGGCAGCAGACGCCATTACATCTGTTTTTCTTGCCACAAATGTCAGGAGTCCCCCAAATAGGGAGCTAGTATATGGTGGGGAACACCACCAGTAAAAAGTAAATACCAAAGCCATTAGGAATGGCCACAGAGAGGAAAGATAAAGAAAGCCAGGGGGCTGGAGGGAGGGTAACCAGGACTGCAACAGTGAATACACAAACATCTACATTTATGGTAAGTGTACACAACTGTACTATGTTCTTAATGTTTCACTGTTGCAGTCATCATACTTGGGTTGATTCCCAAAGCTGAGGAAGGGTGGAGGCAGTCAAGAAGTGTTAGGGCTAGCTAGTAGGCCTTGCAAGACCGCTGTAGCAAATCCATTCTGGGATTTAGAAAAGATAGGCAAGTGGAAATGCTTGATGAAGTTACGTACAACACTCCAGGTTGCAGCTTCCAGGATGTCCCTGGTAGGGACTCCCCTGAGAAATGATGTAGAGGTGGAAGCAGCCCTAGTGGAATGTGGTAAGGTCCCCTGTGGCGTAGGTTTATCATGGTGTTTGTAGCAGAAATGGATGCAGTGTGCTATCCATTTGCAAATGGCTTGTTTTGAAATGGCATTACCCTCTACCCCTGTAGCAAAGCTGACTAGCAGCTGGTCAGATTTTTTGAAAGGCTTAGTCCTGTCAAGGTAGAACCTGAGCCGTCTGTGCATGTCCAAGCAGTGCAGGATCCTTTCCCCTTTATTCTGAGGGCTAGGGAAGAAGGTTGGCAAAATGGATAGATTGGTTTAGAGCCACACTGGACACCACCCTTAGGCATAAAAGGACAGGTTAGTCCTGAGGGAAACCCTGTCAGCATGGAAGATAATGAAGGGTTCCACAGCCATTAGTGTCTGTAACTTGGACACTCTTCTTGCTGAAGTTATGGCTAAAAGCAAGACTGTTTTCCAGGAGAGGAAATTTTAACTCTGCTGAGGCAGCAGGAACAAAAGGGGGAAGCGTGAGCTGTTTCAGTACAAAGTTAAGGTCCCAGGCAGGAGTGAGTGCTCTCCTAGGGGGCCTTAACCTGTTAGGCCCTCTCAGGAATTGCTTGATGAGAGGGTGAGAAAATAGAGGTGGCTCAATATTATAATGAGATGAGATGGCAGAAGGATGAATCTTAATGGAGGAGGAGGATAGGCCTCTGTGGAGTAGATGTTAGGTAATCAATTAGAGGTAAGGAGGGCACTGCTGTGTCCATTCCTTGAGAGTGACTTCACAAACAATATCTTTTCCACTTTTCAGCAAAGGATTTCCAAGTACTAGGCCTTCTGGCTTCAAGAATGACATCCAGCACTTGTTTGCTGAGGGCTGCTGGTGGGGTATTCAGGAGATAAGCCAGGCTGCAAGGTTTAGGGTTTGCAATTGTGGATGCAAAATGTGTCCTGCCTGCCGAGACAGCAGGTTAGGAGTCCGGTGAAGGTGCCAGGGTGGCACTGTTGTCAGGCTATGTAAGAGTGGGTACCAGTGCTGGCGTGGCAGTAAGAATTGCCCTTGGCCTGTCATGTTTTATCTTGAGAGAAGGGCAGAAAGGAAGGCATAAATTGAGAGGTTTTCCCATTGAAAGGAAAGGGCAGCTACCTTACAGGCCCTGCTGTGAGGGTTCCTGGTGCAGAATTTGCTCAACTGGTGGTTCTCGGGGGAGACCAAGCGGTCCACCTCCTGCCCCCCCCACCTCTGGATCAGAAGGCTGAAGGTGTGGGGCTCCAATTTCCACTAGTGTGGGTCTAGGAGATTTCTGCTCAAGTAGTCTGCCAGTGAATTTTGTTTGCCTGGCAAGAGTTGAGCTTATAGATGCACTTGGTTGCTCAAGGATGTGTTCCACAGAGCCATGGTTAACCTGCAGAGTGTGTAAGAATGGGTTCCTCCTTGCTCATGTACCACATAACTGTGGTGCTGTCTTTTTATATGGAGTTGTCCTGGAAGGATTTGTTATTTGAAGGATGTCAGAGCATTCTGTACAGCTAGCATTTCTTTTAGATTCATGTGCAGGTGAATCTGCCCTGGGCTCCAGCGACCCTGAATGCATGTCTGCCATGTGAGCCCCCCCATGCACAGTCTGATGCATCTGTTGTCAGGGTTTGTGAGGCGAGTGGTTGAGTGAAAAGCAGTCCCTTGTTCTAGTAGTATACTTCTGCCCACCAAAGGAACTCTGACTTGTTTCCAGGTCCTGAGAATGTTGGCACCAAAGACTTCAAGTACTATTAAAGTTTCCTCATATGCAGTCTTGCACATGGAATTAGCAGAATACTTGAAGCCATGAACGCTAGGGCTTGCAGTATTTTTCCTGCAGATAGCTGGGTTTTAGTGGCCATTTATTTTACATAATTTGTCAGACCTGTTTTTCTGAAGTGAGAAATGCCATCTGGGAAGTTGTGTCCAAGCTTGCTCCCAGGATACAATCTTCTGACTGGGCACCAGTTGTGATTTCTTTTCGTTGACAGTGTACCCCAAAGTAGTAAGAAGGCTTTTTACAAACGCCAGGTGCTGAAGTAGCAATTCAAGACTGCCCGCCTGAATCAGGCAGTCATCCAAACATGGGAAAATATGGATATCTCTCTGCCTGCAGTACGCAATGGCTGGAGCCACACACTTTGTGAACACACTGGGCACAGTAGATGAGCCAAAGTGAAGTGCAGAGAACTGATCGTGCATAGAGCCTGCCCTGAAACTCAGACATGTACTGCATGACTCCCTATGGGGATGTGCATATGAGCTTCTTTTAAAAGTCTAGAGTGATTAACCAGGCATCCTTGGCTAGCATAGGGAGAAGCTGTTGCAGGGTAAGCATCTTGAATTTTTGGGACCACCAGAAAGGTGTTGAGAATTGAAAGATCCAGAACTGGGCGCCAAGAGCCCACTTCTCTGGGCACCAGGAAAAATCTGGAGTAGAAACCCTGACCCCTTTGTTCTACTGGAATAGGATGAATAGCTCTGATATTGAGCAGGGAAAGTACTTGCTTTTGAGCCTCTGCCCATTGGTTTGGAGGAAGGTCTGGAAACCCACTTGGGGTTGGCAGTGAATGGAAGTAGAATTTGTATCCCTGGGATGCAATGTTTAGAACCCATCAGTACTCAGTAATGGACATCCAGTTTTTTTGCATGAAGGGCAAGTTTCCCTCCTAGGGGCACAAGTAAATGGGCAGGGATGGGAAGGATAATTGAAAAGTCATTGTGAACTTTTTCCATAAGGGAGCAGCTTACCACTCCCTGTTTTTGAGGTGGGGGCACTCCATTGTTTAGATATCTGCATACCCTGAGATTGTAGTCTGGGTGGCCTGTTTCCCCTGGGTCTGGGAAGGCCTGAAAGGGGCTGGAAAGGACTAGTTTTTTGAAGGCCAATGCCTACTGAGTCTAGGAGGTTGCACTTGTAAAAATTATTTGACAGTTTGCATGGATTTAGCTTTTTTCTTCCATCTTTAAAAGAACTTCTGCTTTGGTGCCAAACAAACGGTCCTTATTTAGTGTGTCTAGCAATTTGGATTTGACATGATCTTCTTCAGTACAGACCCAGTGACTGCAGCCTTGCAAGATGCTTCTAGGACATCAAAGCCACACTGCAAAATATGCTTACTAACTAGATTTGCAGAATGCATTAGCTCTTGTAAATCTTTATTTTCTGCACAGACTGGCAATAACTCCATTTTTTGTTTAATTTATTCCGTAATATGTTGCTGGTACTTCAACATGTGGAACTGGCAATTCAATGCTCTAATGGCAAGAGTTGCAGAGGTATATACCTTCTTGCCCCATCTGTCTAAGGTTCTGGAATCCCTGTCAGAAGGGGTAGGATTTTTGGCTGTAGTAGCCTTAATACCTTTATGTCCTCGGGAAATGGTCTCTGGATCTGCAGTGGGATTCTTGGAGAAAATTGTGGAATCAGGTACTCTCTGTAGTACCTCTCAGGTTTACTAGGGGCCGGGGGGAGAATGTATCTGGAGTAAGGCTGGATTCCATAAAATCATCATCTACAACATCCAGGACAGGGGGTATAGCCAGAGGCCTGTGCTGAGGCAACTCTAAAATTCTGAGTCTCTTTTTGGACTGAGGGCAGTCTTGAAATTCCCAGTGGAAATGCTCTCTTAAAGTACGCAAAGTTTCACTGCAGAGGGAATGGATCCTCTGCATTTGAATCCTCATAGGCTGATAAGGGCATGTCCTAATAATCAGAAGGGTCAGAATCATCAGACTCCTGGTCTGTACAATAAGAAGGAAACTGAATTCAGTCGCTTAGCAGGGGAAGGCTGGCTTCCCCTAATTACGGTAATAAGGTCTTCAGCCACTCTAAGCATCTATTTCTGTGGCACGGGAGCTTGAGCACACGGTTTGGTCTGTTTTCTAGGAGTAGTGCGTACTCTGGGCCTAAGAAACTCGGTAGTTTTGGCTAAAAATGAAGTCGTTTGGTTTGATTTGAACATCGGTAGGACGGAATACACCCTCAAAAGCCAGTGCCTGCCCAGCGGCTCCGGACACATACAAGGTAGAGACATCCGCAGGTTTCATAGTAGAAAAAACATCTCATGGCATACTGGACTCCAGGGTCTCAGCAGAGGCCTGCGAATCCATGGACGCGGGCATCAGGGGCTGCAAAGGCGCCTCACTGAATAACGGCGGACTGGCGACTAGCTTAATGGAAGTGTTGGCAGTTTTGGACCTATGCAGTTTGTCTCTGTCTTTATCTTTACATTTTTTTCAGAAGATCGGCAGTTGGATGGCGTATCAAAGCCATTTTGGAATACGGAGAACGACAGAGAAAGAATTTAGCGACAGCTCGACAACGAATGGTTCGGGTGTTAAATCACAAAACCGACAGCGAGTGACTTCGTGGTCTGGGCCTAAACAGGTGACGCAGTAAGAATGAAAATCTCCGAGAGGTATTCTGCTTTCCACAAGTAAGACAATAGTTAACTTTTTCTGACATCGGTTAGAGCAAGAAAAAAAGATCCCCAACGGGGTACTTAGCGTTAGAAGACTTCAGGATTACAAAATCAAAAATGAATATTTCAGGTAGTGGCTGACTAACTAGCGCAATACTTTGGGCTCCTACTCAGCAAGGAAGACTGATGTAATGGCATCAGCTGCTTGATTTATACCCCTGATGACCTGACGTCATGGAAGAAGCGACACCATCTGATGCAGAAATACTAAGACTCTGGTATTCGGGCCGACTGAGGGCTACCTGCAGGCCGATAACCCAAGTGTGATGACTGCAACAGTGAAACACGAAGATCACAGATGGCCCAGCAACAAGAAACTCCAGGAACACTGATTCTTCAGCAGAAGAGTTTGGGATGACCAGTCACCGTTCTGCTTAAGGATTTCTAGAATACCTCTAAAGGAGATATCAGGTAGGGATCCTTCTCATCAAAATCAGTGCCTTCTGCGAGAGACTAAATGGGGGAGCGTCTCCCTTCCTACACATCATCTTCAGAGGATCCTTCTCTAAGGGATGTTCAGGGGAGGTATCAGGAGAGAGGGAGAGTTCAAGTGAAACTGTCTGGAGACTAACTGAAACTGGCTGTCCCTGTGGAGTAGTTCTGATGCGACTCAAAGCTGGCAGCCAATTAGGGACAGGGAATAGGATCACAGACATGAGACAACGGGACAGAAGACTTACCACCTTGAAAGCTGAGGGACCAGGGGAAACTTTTTTCCCTCCTCTGAGCCGAAGCTTTCAATGAAGCTAAGTCAGGGCCACGCCCGGATCAGAGTCTGAAGGGGAGAACCAGATCAGAGCTGTCCAGGGCCGAAACTCCAAGAAGGGGCAGATCTGACAAAAAGGAGCTGAACCCAACCCCTTGGATCCAGCACACACATCCTGGCTCCAAGACCCACTCTGATGAGAGACTATAAGAGCATAGTCAGAAAGGAACTCTCCTCAGATCAGATGCTGAAGCTCTGAGAGATCTCAGATACTGGGACTCAAAAAAACAGAGGTTGAATGGAAGAGGGAAAAACAATTGACTTCTTAGGCACACACATGGATCCAACAAGGGACGGGAGCTGGCAGAACCCCAATCTGAACCGGAGCTCTGAAGAATTTACAAGTCATCCTATTCACATCCACCTCAGACAGGCTTCTGGGAGACCTAGAAGATGCTGTGGAAGGGGGCCTAGTGTTTTTCTTCAAACTTTGGAATAACTGAATGGCAGAGAAGAAATAGGCTTGACTTTGTACTCTGGAGTATAGCTTCTGTGAGATGCACTGGTATTCGGATCCAAGGAATTAGGATCCAAAGAAGGGCGAATTACAGGAGCCAACCTTTATGGAACAGAGGATGACTGGATCCCTGGGGGTCGGATCAGACATTTCCTTTTTCAATCGGCTCCAGGGAAGCCTTTGGAGACTTCGGCGACCTTTTCCGGATTCTGAAGAAACAGATGTAGATGTTTTTGAAGGGGTTTCAGCTGCAGAAGTAGCAGGAAGTAAAACTTTGAGGATGACCTTATACTTGTCAGCCAAAGCTCTCAAATTAAATATGCAGCATACTGAACAGGCCGTGTTTATTGTCTGGCACCACACCATCTTAACGCACCTGTTTTGAGCATCAGAGTTTGGGCTCTTATGCTCACAAGAAGTGCACTCTTTAAACCGGGTTGGTTTCTCTGACATAGTTCAAGGATGGTTCTCCTTTTGACCAAGTACAATAAAAATCACAATAACCACAACTTTTTTTTTTTTTTTTTGAAAGAGAGAAGACTTGTTTAAACAGAATTACCACACAAAAATAGCAACAATTAGGGAAAAAAAGCAGCCCAGAAACAGAAAGAAAGAAAAAGCAGCTTATGGTATTTAAAGAAATACCGGACAAGTAAAGGGAAGACTAAACAAAAAAACTAGCAAAGTTTTCAATGTTTGAGCATGGAACCATGGCCGGCCTTAGGCATAGACGGAACTAGGCAACCGCCTAGGGCGCCATACAGGCCAGCCTTGTAAAGGGCGTAATTTTTATTTAGGTATTTATTTTTCTCAGGCCATAAAGTTTGCACTCTTCTTGGCGCCCTGTCTCTAAGTCAAGGGCACTAGAACCATAGGGCAAGGGAGGCGAGTGCTCACCTACTTTTACAGGTGCGGTACAAGTCTTCTCCTTTAAGGAGGAACATGCGTGCGTCAAGACGTCAGCACAGATCTAAATGGATTCTGCAGTACGGAGTGAAATTTAACCATGCGGTTCCCTTAGCTAAGTTTTGGATTAATCCTGTCCTAAGTCTGTGTGTCTGCATGTGGCCGTTTCATTTACAAAGAAAAGTGTGTATGTGTGTGTTTTTAAACAGTTCATTTCTGTATATGCATCCACTTTTTATGTCATCTTGTATTTTGCCTTTCGATCGTGAAGAAGAAGTTATGTAGCTACCATAACGTTCCATGTTAGCTGTCTTCATCTCGCCTTCTTTCTTGCGAGATGGGTTCGGAGTCGATCCTCTGCTCCGACTCGGCCTTTTTCTAAAGCTCGAGAGCTATTTACTAGCTCGAGGCCTCCCCTTATCCAGGCGTCAGATATCCAGATCTCGTTTGGAAAGCTAACACCATGGAAAAAACACACTAGTTCCTACCAAAGGTTTACCTACAGTGCTACAAAATAGAGGAGGGCGTAACCTAAAAACAAGGTTAACCATAGGAAGAAGGCCTCAAAAGGGATTCTTCTCGGTCCTAACAAGGCTAGGGGGATGGAGGGTGGGACGCAAGAAAGAAGGCGAGATGAAGACAACTAATATGGAACGTTATGGTAGGTACATAACTTCTTAATGTTAAGTTGTCTCTCTCGCCTTCATTCTTGCTGGATGGGACAGCGTCCCTAGCACCTTAACCCTGGGTGGCTCATAGAAACAAACTCTTGAGCACAGTGGAACCAAAATCAGCTCGTCTCCTAGAGGCCATATCCAAGTTGTAATGCGAAATGAAGGTATGAGGAGTGGCCCATGTTGCTGCAGCACAAATAGATTCCATTGGAAGTCTAGCCTGAAAAGCTACCGACGTAGCCAATGCTCTGGTGGAATGAGCTTTTAGTTTTGAAGGAAGTTCTTTATGTCTCAGCTGGTAGATCAAGGTAATAATAGAGGCCAGCCACCTGGACAAGGTTACCTTAGAAACTGGCAGGCCCTGCTTCCCCTCAGCACAGGACAGGAAGAGTTGATCTGATTTTCTTGACTGTTTGGTCCTATCCAAATAAAAATGTAATTGTCTGTGAATGTCCAAATAGTGTAACTTTTGTTCAGCTCTGTTTGAATAATTAGGAAAAAAGACAGGAAGATCAATAGCCTGATTGAGATTTGTCTCGGAGAGTATTTTGGGCAAAAAGGAAGGATTAGTCCTGAGCGAAACTCTATCTTTGTGAAAAACAAGATATGGAGGGCGAACACAAAGGGTTTGAAGTTCCGATACTCTTCTGGCCGAGGTGATAGCTACTAAGAAGAGAGTCTTCCAGGAGAGTAACTTTAAGGAACAAGAAGCTGCAGGTTCAAAAGGAGGGAGAATCAATGAAGTTAATATCAAGTTCAAATTCCACGGGGGGGATCTTTACCCGGGGTTCTAAGTAACATAGCCCCTTTAAGAAAAGCCTTACAAAGTTTGTGGGACATGATGCTGGACTCTGATAGGCTAACGTGAAAATTTGCGAAAGCAGCCAATTGGACCCTAATGGTGGCAGCTGAGGAACCTGCTCGAAAAAGTTCCACCAAAAAATCAAACATTATGGACAGGGGCTCTAAAGGGGTTTATCTTCCTAGCCTCTGCCCAGAAAGAAAAACGTTTCCACTTACTACCATAAGTCTTTCTAGTAGAAGGTTTGTGCGAAGAAAGTATGATTTCGCGCACTGGCTGAGAAACATGTGGAAGCCTGGCTAAGGTTGGAAGTGAAGCAACCAAGCTGTGAGGTTGAGAGAGTGAAGGGATTGGTGCAGCTCGCCCGACTGATGGATCAAGAGGTCTGGCACTGGGTCCAAATTCCAGGGCTGCTCCAGCAGGTGACTATGCAGGAATGGGAACCAAACTGGTCGAGGCCAGTAAGGAGCAATGAGGATCATCCTGGATCCCAAAGCGGTCGCTTTCTGAATCAGTTTTGGAATTAAGGAAAAAGGAGGGAATGCATAGAGCAGACCCCGGGGCCAATCATGAACTAGAGCGTCTCTGGGGGAATGGCCTGGAAGGGGAAAGAGTGAAGTTGCTGCACTTGCTGTTGAGAGGGGTTGCAAAAAGGTCGCAGCAAGGTTGACCCTATCTGCGGAAAATTTTGTCCGCTACTAACTGACTTAGAGTCCACTCGTGAGGCATAAGGATTGCTCTGCTTAGCCCGTCCGCTATGACGTTGGACTTCCTGGGGATGTGCGTTGCTATCAGAAACCGTTGAGAGGAGATCGCCCACTGCCAGTGTCTGAGTGCTTCTCGACATAAGGGATAGGACCTGGTTCCGCCCTGCTTGTTGATGTACCAAACTACCAACATATTGTCCGTCTGAACTGCAATAGTCCCGGTAGGTAGGTAGAGAGTCCTGAAAAGCTGGCAACGCTAAAAGTACCGCTCTCATCTCAAAGACGTTTATGTGCAGATGGTACTCTAGGGGTTGCCAAGTGCCCTGGACAGTCCTGCCCTGAAAATGCCCCCCCACACCCGATCAGGGAGGCATCCGTTGTCACCGTGGCAACCGGAGGAAGTACAAACTGTCTGCCTTGAAAAACTTGAGGGGAGACCATCCACCAAGAAAGGTGGTCTTTGCATGATTGGGTGATTATTATGCTGCGAGACATCGGAAGCTGTTGAAAAGACCATTGGGTAAAAAGCATCCATTGAGGAATCCGCACGTGAAAACGAGCCAGGGGAAGTAATGTGATTGCTGCTGCCATGAAACCCAAGGTTTTCAGTACAAATCTGGCTTGGATTCTCTTGCATTGTAGTAACATTTGAACATGTCGGCGAATGTCTAATACTCTTTCTAATGGAAGTTTTGCCGACAGTTCTTTTGTGTTTAACATGGCGCCTATAAAGGTTATAGATTGACAAGGCGACAACGCAGACTTTTCGAAGTTTATGGAGATACCTAGCTCTGAGCAAGTTTGGATGGTATAATCCCTGGCTCGGATTAGCTGATGCCTGGTGGAAGCAGTTAGGAGCCAGTCGTCTAGATATGGAAACACCTGGAATCCTTGCCATCTCAGGTGAGCCGTAACCACTGCCATGCATTTGGTGAACACCCTGGGGGCTGTGGTGAGGCCAAAGGGCAGGGCACTGAATTGATAGTGACTGGCTCATAGCCAGAAGCGGAGAAACCTCCTGGAGTGTCTGTTCATTCTGATATGGTAGTACGCATCCTGTAGGTCTATGGAGAACATCCAAATGTCAGGACCCAAAAAGGGTAGAATGGACTGAAGGGTGACATCCAGAACTTCGTTCTTTGAACAGATTTGTTTAACCTGCTGAGATCCAAAATGGGTCTCCAGTCCCCTGTTTTCTTTGGTACCAAAAAGAACTTGGAGTAAATCCCGGATCCTTGCTGGTCGGCTGCGACTGGCTGGATGGCTCTTTTTTCTAGCAGTTTTGAAATTTCTAGTACTGCTTGTTCCCTTAGACCGGGTGGAACATCTGGAAGGGACCTGTTTGTTTGCATGGGGGTGTGGACAAAGGAGATATTATAACCCTCGGATATGATAGACTGTACCCATTTGTCTTATGTGAGGAGTCGCCAGGCTTCTGGGTACAGTGACAATCTTCCCCCGACTGCCTCAGAGTGGACAGTCGGGCAGCCCCTCAGGGGTGCTGAAAGGGTTTGTCAGAAAAAGATTCCTTGCTACCCTGATTTTGTGGACCCCCTCTGCCCCTCGGGCGGCATCTGTTGTTGTTCCCTCCTCTGCCCCTGGAGGGAAACTCGCCACATGTGTCAGGCACGACTCCTTGGGGTTTGCGAAACCACATTTTCCCACTCTTCTGGCCTTTAGGGTATGGTCTAGGAGGAGTAGAAAAACGGACTCCCACGGCAGAGAGAGTCTTGCCTTCCTGCTCACACCTGGTAAGGGTATCCTTCACCTGTGGTCCGAACAAAGCAGAGCCATCGAAGAAGTTATTGGTGAAGGATGCCTTAAAGGGGTCAGCAAAGTTATATAACCGCATCCAGGCATGTCTTCTCAAAGCCACGCCTGTGCCTGCGGCTCTACTCGCCCCATCGGCTGTATAAGAAATGAGCAGCATGGAGGAGTTGACTATAGAATTAAGGGTAGTCAGCTGGGAGTTGATCTTTTCCTGAGACCCCGCAGTAGATGGATCCTGAAGGGTATCACCCAATTCCTTAAGGAGATCTCTCTGAAGGCAGGTGAAATGGCACAGACAGTTCAGCGACCGCATGGAAAAGGTCGCTGAAGAGAACATCCGCTTCCCATACCTGTCCACTGTCCTAGATTCTTTATTAGGTGGATGGACAGGCACTTGAAGGGTCAGCCAACTCCTTAGTGGTTGCTGCAACCACCATGGCATCAACAGGGACACCTTTGTAATAAACTGTTTGTGTGACGGGGCTGTAATGAATTTTGTGGGCCTGCGGGGAGTTGGTTCCACTGTGTCCAGGGCCGTCCACGCCTTCCGAGCTACTACTTCCATGAGCGGGTCGAAACACGGAGAGACCCAGGAGGTGGAAGGGCGAGAACCAAACATGTCCAGATACACCGACTCGTCCTTGGAAGGGTTGAGGGCAGTCCAGTTCCCCCTCTGCTTAAGGATCTGAAGGATGCCTGAAAAGGAGACATCCTCAGAGGGGGACCTTGGGGACCCTTCCGAATCCTCCAAGTCGGTGTCAGAGGTGACTGACTCAGGGGAGTCAACATGCTTCCTCTGACATTTTCTCTTCCGGGGGGGCTCCTCTGAGAGATCAGGGGAGGCCTCGGAAGAGGAAGATACACCCAATGGGGCTACCTGGAGCGCTTGTTCTCCACGCTTGGGGTAAGGAGGGTGGACAGAGACTGACGCAGGCACCATGGGGGAAAGAGCCGAAGGGGTCGATCGCGGTGCCGACACCGGAGTCAGCACGCTCCTCATGACCTCAAAGGCACCCTATCAGGCAGAGAAGAGGGTCCCCGCTCCGAAGAGACGTGAACCCCTCCCGGCACCGAGAGGGATGGCTCCAAGGCCGATGTCAAGGCCGAGCTCACCTGCGCAGAGGCCCTGAGAGGGAGAATGGGGTCGGAACAAGGGTCCGATGCCACTCGCCCCCTTGGAGCAGACAAGGGAGTCTCAGCGCCTGGATCCCTCCAAGGATGGAACCAATGAACAGATCGGAGCCGACGAAGGAGCCGAAGGGTGGGGCATCGGCTCCAACATTCCGACGATTCAAGCCCCAACAAGCTCCGGCTCCGAACAAGGTAGTGGAGTCGGAGGAGGAACTGTTGAAGAAACAGAGATAGCCACAGTCTGTTGAGAAGGGCTAGTCAACATTTTGGCCAGTGCCTGCGACTTAAGGAGCCTACTGACCACCCTTCTCTAAGTCATGGTCAGATAGCCTGGAGGACCGAGAGGAATGGGATCTATGGCTCCGCTCAGATTGTAGTAATGGGGACCTGGGAGCCGAGCGAACAGACTCTAAGGAGGGGGATCTCGAATGCTTTCGGCTCAGAGAAGGCTCCAATAGCAAAGTCAGAGGCGACTGAGGTCTCGAAGTGTCAGTTCCAGCCGGAACGGACGAGGAGGCAGAAGCTCCGCTCGGCGTCGGCTCCGAACAGGGAGCCGACGGTTTGGCGGGCTTTAAGGATTTCCCCAACGAAGGCTTAGCCAGGGATCCTTCAGGCTTTAACAAGCCTCTCAAAATGAGTTTATTCCTACGCTCCTGCAGGACACTCTGACTGAAAGCATGACAGACCGAACAAGAGTCCTGCAGGTGTAGGGGGCCCAAACAATAAACACAAGAAGTGTGACAGTCAGTCAGAGACATCTTCTGACAGCACGAGTCACACTTCTTGAAACCTGAAACCTTGGTATCTTTAGACATGATAGGAGAGATACCAAGGGAAGTTAAACTAGTGCTTAAAACACTAAACAGACACACGCACTAAAACAATGCAATACCTCTATAACTACAACAATTATAAATAACAAAAAATTCAACACAAAAATTATATATATATATATATATATATATATATATATATATATATATATATATATATATATATATATATATAAAACAATACTAGAGAGAGACAGGCCTAACCACTACCCCAAGGGGGGCGGGGGGGGGGGCTCTAACAGAAAAAAGGAGATCCTAAGTGGGGTCTAAAGGGGTAACACGATCTAATAAAACTAATATAGAAGAAAATCTAAAAATAACAACTCTGACAGTAAAAATAGTAGTAAAAGAATTATACGACCAGGAGCCGGTAAAAAACGCAACCTCGTAGCTGAAGCGGCAAACGAGATATGGGTATCTGAAGCCTAGCATTGTGGGATAAGGGGAGGCCTCGAGCCGGTAAATAGCTCTCTAGGTTTAGAAAAAGGCCAAGTCGGAGCAGAGGATCGGCTCTGAACCCATCCAGCAAGAATGACGGCGAGATAGACAACTTAACATCAAATATTGGGATCAAAATATGACGCAGTGGTATTTACCTTACACCACAGACTGAATATAGATTGCCATTTCATTAGCGTTTGAAGCGTCAGTTCTCCTTTTCTTCTTAAGCAGTTTTTTCATATATTTAATATCTATTTGTTTCTGTAGTGATATATATCTATACACTAATATGCGCGTGCGTTTGGCTGTTTAGGTCGGTATCCTAGAGACTGCTAAGAGGTAACCTGTGTTTAGCATACAAGGCATCTTCCGACCAATGATGGAGTTTTTGTACATCAGCAAGTCCAATGGCATCATGGAACAGACTCCCCATCTACATAAAACAAAGTTCAGCCCTGTAAATGTCCATAGTCAAACAAAACTTGGATTTACCGATGGGAAGTAGAAAATGTACTCTAAGAGTGCTACCTGAGTGGGTCCCCTCAAATTATTTATACAGAAAAGAATGTTGGAAAAACACTCTGCTTTCCTACGACAGCATGCATCCACGACACATTTTTTCCAACATAGTGCAGGGGCAAGTAGCCAGGATTTCTAGAATAAGCAAGGAAGATGACATGTTTGAACAAGAGGTTGACACTCTGAAGGAATGTTTTTACACCAGGGGTTACAATAGACAGGTGGTTAATAAAAAGGTGGATGTTAGCAAAAGGCACAGGAAGGATAGGTATAAACCATGGCTAGGGAACACATTGACCCACACAGGTGGTGGATACAAAAGAATGGTTAATAAAGATTTTAGGCTAATGTTGACTTATGGCAGCAATGTTGGTGATATATGTAAACTCATTCAAGGGAATTGGAACATCTTGACTAGTGATATGGGTTTGAAAAACATCATTGGTGATAAACCTAGTTTTAGTTATAAAAGGAATAGAAATTTGAAGGAACTGTTGTGCAATGATACCAGATCGACCAATAATGCTGGTTTACCCACAAACAAACAGGGTACTTTCCCTTGTGGGTCCTGCAAAGCCTGCAACCATATAGACAAAAGTAGTGTCTTTATAAATCCGGTCACAGGAAGGACATTCAATCTGAAAGGGAGAGCCACCTGCAGAACCACTAATGTGGTTTATTTGGCAGAGTGTCATTCCTGCACCAGTTTTTATGTAGGCAAGACTAACTGTATGTTTAAGGTCAGGATCCTACAGCACCTCTCTTCTATTAGGAATGGGGATACGCACAATGCACTATTTAGACACCTGGAAGCCCATCCTTTACATGGTTTTAAATTCAGAGTGATAGTGAATGTGAGATTGAGTAAAAGAGGGGTGACATTAAACAGCTGACTGAACTAGCTGAATCAAAATGGATTGTTGAACTTATGGCACATAGGAGTCCTGGGCTCAATGAAGTCATTCCCATGAAACCCGCCCTTAAAAATAGGCGGGTTTTTCATTGATTTTTAACTGAATTTCATTGGTTAACATGTATTTTAAATTGTTTGGACTATGTGAGAAGCTTTATCTGATGAAGGGCAGAGGCCCGAAAGCGCTCATCTTTTATGTGTTTGGTGTTTTAAATAAACAGAAGGTGTTTGACTCCAGCAGTGTTCAGTCTTTTGTGACTTTTGGATTTTCGATTTTACTTCATCTGACTGAACTTTGGTGAGGCACTGAACATTGTTTGTGACTTTTGTACATTTAAATAATTGAAGGAAATGACTGGAGTGAATTTCTTGGATAGACCTGTGGGCGTGGCTCATAGGTATGTTTCATGAGTATGGTGCGGGTGGGGCTTAAGGGGCACTGGAGCACTACTTCGCCTAGGGCACCATATCAGCTAAGGCCGGCCCTGCATGGAACCTATGTCTAAATGTGAGACAATGGGGATTGAATAGAGCATCATGGGTAGAGGGAGGAGCTAGAGAGCTATATCCGAAATCTAGTGTATGCGGCAGTCTCGGATCCAAGGACTGGATCCAAATCCATTACTGAGGAAGCATGGAAAGGACATCAGACTTAAAACTTAAGTCACATGAAAAAAAGCTGGGGCCTAGACTGCTACTTTACCAGAATGCTTACCCATTCTAAAAGGGGAACACTGCAGATGCACTGACCCAACAAATAACCCCGACAGGAACAGAAGAAGTTATGTACTCACCATAACGTTCCATCTGAGTGGGTAAACTTCATTTGTCAGCAACCTATGGGAATCAGATCCGACCTCGGATCCAAGCCGGCAGTTTTCAATAGCTTTAGATCCGAGCTCCAAGCTCCTCTCCCTACTCATAATCCCCTGCCCACCCTGACTGACCTCAGATCAAGTTTGCCCAACAGCAGAAACTGCTAGAAAATTATTATTCTCAAGATAAGGTGGGTAAAACCCATGGACCTGAGTATGAATACATTCGCAAGTGAGGGGGCAGGAGGGAGGGACGGTTGCTGACAAATGAAGTTTACCTACTCAGATGGAACGTTATGGTGAGTACATAACTTCTTAATCTGAAGTAGTTAACTTCATTTGTGCAGCAACCTATGGGACAGAGTCCCCAGCTACCTGAACCTTGGGCGGCCTTCATGGAAGGATGTTCCGGAGCACTGCAGAGCCAAAGGATGCTCTCCTTCTGGAGATGATGTCCAATTTATAGTGACTGATAAAGGTATGAGATGAGGCCCAAGTGGCTGCCAAACAAATATCATCCAAAGAGACTCTAGCTCTAAAAGCCGCAGAGGTAGACATAGATAGAGTGAGCATGGACTTCCTGAGGTGCAGGCCTGCCAGAACTTTCATATGCTAGAAGGATACACTGTGAAATCCATCTAGACAGTGTAACTTTAGACACCGATTTACCCAAGTTAAATTTGGCAAAGGAGACGAACTGGTTGGATTTCCTATGACCAGATGTCCTGTGGATGTAGAAGCAAAGTTGTCTATGCACATCCAATGAGTGTAATTTGTATTCCCCTTTGTTACGGTAATTTGGAAAAAAGACCGGCAGGTTAATGGACTGATTAATATTTGATTCGGAGGCAACCTTGGGAAGGAAAGAGGGATTGGTCCTGAGGTAAACTCTATCCTTGTGAAAGGTCAAGTATGGGGTTTTTACACAGAGGGCCTGTAGTTCAGAGACCCTTCGAGCCGAGGTGATAGCGACAAGAAAGGCCGTTTTCCATGACAAGAATTTACGATCTACTGAAGCTGCAGGCTCAAACGGGGGAGATGTCAAGGCCTGAAGCACCAGCGTTAGATCCCAAAGAGGGACTACATCCTTCACTGGAGGTCTGAGCAGAAAGATGCCCTTCAAAAAGGTCTTACACAATTTCGTGGTGATCAAAGGGCCCAGTTCATTTCCCACATGATAATGAGAGATAGCTGCTAGTTGAACCTTGACTGTGGAGGAGCTAGCCTCCTGATGAAACAGCCCTGACAAAGTCTAATACAGCGGGCAAAGGAGCTGTGAAAGTATCCAACTTTTGGCATTCCGCCCACATGGAGATACGTTTCCATTTGCTCCTATAGATCTTTCTAGTAGAAGGCTTGTGCGCTGCTACTAGAATAGTTTTAACTGGAGAAGTGATACCGGAAGTCCTAGCTACGAGTGGAACTGGAGCAGCCAAGCTGTGAGCTTGAGATTGTCCTGGTTCGGGACTGGGAGCTCTAGGGGGTGGGATATTAGATCCGGACGGGGATCCAGAATCCAAGGAGGATTCACCAGATGAGACCAAAGGGAAGGGAACCAGGTTTGACGAGGCCAAAACGGGGCAATGAGGATAATCCTGCTCCCTAACCAGCTGGCTTTCTGAAGAAACTTCATCATTAGAGGAAGAGGAAGGTAAGCATAAAGAAGAACGGGAGGCCAAGCATGCACCAGAGCGTCTCTCGGGGGTTCCCCGGAGGGGGAAATGAGAGCGAAGTAGTCAAAACATTTTGTGTTCGAGGAAGAGGCAAAGAGATCGCAACAGGGTTGACCCCATTTGGCGAAAATCCAATTCGCTATCTCGGGATTCAAAGACCACTCGTATGGTAACAGGATGGTGCGACTTAGTTTGTCTGCTAGGATGTTGGACCGCCCCGGAATGTGCGTTGCTATGAGAAAGCGGTTGGTGGAGATCGCCCATTCCCACACCCTCATGGCCTCTCGACACAGTGGGTAAGACCTGGTTCCCCCGTTTGTTGATGTACCAGACAACAGACATATTGTCTGTCTGAATCGCAATCGTTCCTACAGGAAGAAGGTCCTGAAGTGCTTGAAACGCTAACAGCACTGCCCTCATCTCTAGGACGTTGATATGCAGTGAGGTCCCATGTGCCTTGGACTGTCCTGCCCGAACAATGCCCCCCCCCCCGAGGCGGGAGGCATCCGTGGTCACCGTGGCTAGTGGAGGAGTCATAGGAAAAGGGGCGTCCTTGCTGGAGGTCCGGAGATTGGAGCCACCATAGGAGGACCCTCTTGCAAGCCCTGCTGAGGGGAACGGGATGGCTCAGAGGATACTGAAGAAAGGACCACTGGACCTGAGGGGTCCATTGTAAGACCTTCATGTTCAAACATGCCATCGGCAATAGGTTGATTGCCGCCATCATTGAGCCAAGAGCCCATAGGACCAATTCCGCCGGAGGAGCTGGAGATTGTAGAATGGCCCGCACGTGTAGCCTAAGGGTTCATAGCCGGTCTGTGGTCAAGAAAGCTAGGAGTTTGCTTGTGTCTAATCTGGCCCCTATGAAGTCTATGGTCTGAGTCGGAATAAGAGACGACTTCTCTATGTTGATAGTGATCCCCAGCCGGGGAGCTAGACGAAGAAAGTAGTTTCTGGCTGCACAGAGTAGATGCCTTGTTGGGGTGGTCAGGAGCCAGTCGTCCAGGTACGGGAAGACATGAATTCCCTGGAGCCTCAGGTGGGCCTCTATCACTGCTAACACTTTGGTGAACGCCCTGGGGGCTGTGGTGAGACCAAAGGGGAGGACCCTAAATTGGAAATGACTGGCTCCTAGCTGGAAGCGGAGGAACCTCCTGGATCGCCTGTCCATCAGAATGTGGTAGTACTCATCCTTGAGGTCTTTAGAGCACATCCAATCATTCTCCCGCAAAAGGGGGAGAATGGATTGAAGAGTGACCATGCGGAACTTCTCTTTGGTTACTGCCAGGTTCAAAGAAGAGAGGTCGAGGATTGGTCTTAAGTCCCCCGTCTTTTTGGCAACAAGAAGAACCTGGAGTAAAACCCGGACCTGCACTGGTCTGGGGGGACGTGTTGGATGGCTCTTTTTTTCCAGCAATTGTTGGATTTCCATTGCTGCGGCCTCCCTCTGATCGGGTGGAACATCAGGGAGGTATCTGGGGCTGCGTGGGCAGCGAGAAAAGGGAATCTGATATCCTCTGGATATAATGCGAAGCACCCAGCGGTCTGTAGTAATAGACTCCCAAGCTGCTGGGTGCTTTGAGAAAGCCGCCCCCCCCCCCCCCCCGAGTGCCTCCAGAGTGGAGCAGTCGGGCAACCCCTCAGGGGTGTTGCGTGGGTTGGTCCGAGAAGGGTTCTCTGGATCCAAAGTTCCGCAGTCCTCCTCTGCCTCTAGGGCGGCGTCTACCCTGCCCTCTGCCGCGGAAGGGCTGGGAGTCCGGAGCGGGACGGGACTGTTGCGACTTCCGGAACCACATCTTCTTCTGACCCTTTTGGTTCTTGGAGAAGGACCTCTGGGGAGCAGAGAAGCAGACTCCGATGGCAGACAACGTCTTCCCATCCTTTTCGCTCTGGACCAAGGTATCTCGCACGGTTTTGCCGAAAAGGGCAGAACCATCGAAAGGGGCATTAGCGAAAGATGCCTTAAAGGGTTCCGCAAAATCACAGTGCCGGAGCCAGGCCTGACGTCTTATGACTAGGCCCGCTCCGCTGGCTCTGGCGGCTCCTTCCGTGGCATGGGACAGTAGCCACATAGAGGTGTTAGATATGGATCGTAGAGTGGCCATCCGGGTGGAGTGCAATTGCTTGTCCACCGCCAACATGGACTCGGGGGGGCGACGCAGCGTACTCTTTGATAAGGTCCCGCTGCAGTCGAAGCAAGTGTGCCAAGTAGTTTAGCGACCTCACTGAGAAGGTAGCCGAACTAAACACCCGATTCCCTAGGCGGTCCATCGACCGAGACTCCTTGCTCGGGGGATGAACCGAGGGACTCTCCCTGAGCTAGTTCCCTCTTGGTGGCCGCCGCCACCAACATGGCATCTACTGGGGGACCCTTACTCCAGTGGGACTCGTCAGTGGGCTAAGACTCTTGTCCAGGCGCTTGGGGACTGGCTCCACAGTGTCCGGCTCCTTCCACTCCCTGGTAGTAATCAAGTCTACCAGGGGGTCAGCCGGATGGGACACCCAAGAGGTAGATGGGCCTGCTTCAAATGCCTCCAGGAACACAGATTCGTCCGAGGTAGGCTTTGGGGCAGACCCCCCCCCTTTATTCTAAGCATCTCCATGATGTCACCAAATGGGACATCTTCGGGGGGGGGGGGGTGATCTTGGGGAGCCTTCCCCTTCCTCCAAATCCGTGTCCTCAGTCAAGGACTCGGGGGAGTCCAGGTGCCTCCTTTTGCACCTTCGCTTGTGAGGAACCTCCTCGGGGGGGCTGTCCGAGGACGTCCCACCAGCCACTTCTTGTTCCAATGGAACTACCTGGGACGTCAAAGCAGGCTGTCCCTGGGGCCGGGTGATGGAAGTCGGACCCAACAGAGAAGGAGTGCAGGGTGGAGCTGTGGCAAGGGCCGGGGGCCTGGATTGTCTCGACAGGGCCCACTCCACCACATCGAATGCAGAGGGAGAGCTGCTCTCTTTGGGATCCGAAAGCAGACCCAAAAGCAGACCCCTGCTCAGATCTGATGGAAGATTCGGGGCTGGCGCCGAAGCAATCGGATCCGATGGACCAGTATGCTCAGACCTGGACAGAGCCGAAGGCATACCAATACCCCCGGATCTGAAGCTCAGCCCTTGACTCCAAGAGCTTGGATCCGAAGAAGAAAATGGACCTGACAGACTCTAGGGAAGTGTCGGCGCCGAAGTACCCAAGACTATCGGCGCCGACACACCCCCGGGCTCCAAGGCTGCCTGGCTCCGAAGACTCCGAACCCGGGAAACGGGACGGAGAAGGAGCTATCGGGGCAAAGAAGGGGATTGAGCTCCCCCCCCCCGGAGGGGGGGGGAGGCAGGAGCACTCCCATCTGCAGTTGGGCCTGGGGGAATCTTCTCATCATCCAGTCCAAATCTGCATCCGTGAGACTTCGGGTTAATCTCGACGAGGCCACCGAGGTGGGGTGGGAGTACCGCCTCGATGACCTCGAAGGAGATCAGGTCTCCTCCTCCTCAGGACCCGGTGAAAAGCACGGGGACCGGATCAGAGAAGGAGGAGACTCAGAAGTCCTGGAGGGAGAAGAACGCTTAGCTGGGGGGGCCAAAGTGGAGGCCTCGGCCCGCAGCTTGTGGTGTTTCTCCCTCCTTTTTTCTTTCCTAGCCTCCCTCTCCTCCGGGCTTAAGGCGGGAGGTTGAGTCCCGGCCGGGGGGGGGGGGAGAGGAAGCAGGAGTGGCAGCCACAGCGGGAGCCACGGAGGTAGAAGCCGAGTCCAGGGGCAGAAGTCCCGCCAGAATCAGCTTAGATCTCCGGTCCTCAAGTGCCCTAGGGTTGAATGCCACACAAATGGTACAACCAGAGGACAGGTGCTCAACCCCAAGGCACAACACACACCAAGTGTGGCCATCCGCTGGGGACAGCTTATGGCCACACTCGGTGCACTTAGAAAAAATCAGCTTTGGGGCCTCAGACATAACTAAAAAGGTAAAACCACACACACTAGGCCCCAAACACACACACACACACACACACACACACACACACACACACACACACACACACCCCTGATGGAACCACGAAGGAAGGGGGAGATTAAATATGAAACATATAAAATAAGCTAAGAGAATTTAAAATTAGAAAGGGACCTGAACACACACACACACACTCCAAAAGATTAAGAAAGGTTAAATTTTTCTCACAAAAGTGATGAAATGCCTGGAACTTGGGATCAAGCTGCTTAAGTAAACCGTGGCAAACTAGAGCTGGGGTCAGTCAGGGTTGGCAGGGGATTATGGGTAGGGGGAGGAGCTCGGATCTAAAGCTGTTGAAAACTGCCGGCTTGGATCCGAGGTCGGATCCGATTCCCATAGGTTGCTGCACAAATGAAGTTAACTACTTCAGACTGAATGTTCAAAGCAAAAAAGAAAAATCTGTGGTATCCCCCGATGTCTCAGAAAACCTTGTATGCAACCTATACAGAGTTAAAAACAAACCAAGAAGTAACTTCACAGTGTGGAGGGTGTGAAATTCACTCCTTGAAATATGTTATACACCTAGTTCACTAATAAAACTGGAACTTTAAAATATGTACTATAAAATAATAAAATACTAGGTAGTCCACAGATGAGTTAAAATGCAACATCTTTTATTGAAACACCCAAACAAGCCATCCTAGTTGAGTACAATGAAAAGCATTTAAGACGTTCTTTAAATTTGTATACAATCAAGTTACCTGGAGCAAGGGAGTGGTCACAGAGGGTGGTTCTGTTAAGAGCAATAAAACCATTAAACTCATTCCTTTAACTAAGTCCCCCTTCCCCCTTAACACCACAGTGTAAACTGAGACTGTGCTACCTTAGAACTGAAACTTAAAAGTTAGACACATTAAAATATATAATGTAAGAAAAGTTTAAGGTTAACTTACTCATCCAAACTTTATTAAAAAATCAACTCATTAACAAAATGACTAACAAAACTATCTACCACTAAACATCAGAATATTAACTTATAAACTAAAACTTTTAACAAAGATTGTTTTCATACCAAATAAATACTTCGTCAGGTTTGTGTATAAAAAACGTATATTAATGGACATGTACATAAATCTACACATGAACACCTAAGCAGGCTGAAAACCATAACTATAATTGCTAAGGTGGAAACAACAGGGAAAAACGTTTGAAATAAAGCATTGAGGCCCTGGGGATCTGATTAAGTGTGGCACCTAAATAAGTAAGCGCTTAGTTTAAATGAGTAATAGTATGAAAAAAATACTACCAATGCTAGTAATTTTCATTTACAATCTCTGATTTTTTATAATATTAGCATATATACTAGCGTGTCATGTCAGCATTAATCAGTCCTATACCAGACATTTAATTATTTTAAACAGTGAGGCAGTTTTCAAAGTTCTAGTATGTTTTTATGGAGCAATAATAAAGCCCAGGTTTTCTAGAAGAGCTTAGTTTCACTTGCCACAGTGGTTTATGTTTTTCTAAAAGATTAGGGATGTCTTCCAGTACCAAAGGGTCCACATGGTCAATTGTCTTTGTGAAGGTTCAGACATAACCAAATAAAAATCAACAATTACTACTCACCCAGTAAATCCAAACTCTTTAATCGCAATGGCCAACCACGTCAAAGTCTCAGACTGATTCTTCGGATTCTTCTGCCCAAAGGCCAGTGCCACTACCTGAAGAAGACATTTCCTGTCATAACAATCCAAAGTATTGCATGTAGATGTCATTTATAAAGACAATAGTGTTGTCAAAACCACAAAGCTGCACTGAACCCAACTAACATCTTGCTACTTAAACCGAATCTATTTGCATGAGTGTGTAAACCTTAAAGAAGGGGAAAAAAAGGATGATATTGGGTTCATTAAAGGAAAACTCTGGGCTCAACTACAGTTGAACTCAACCACAAGCCTTTATCTTTCCCTGTAAACTCATCCCAGGCACCATTAGTTAGCAGAACACAAAAAGCATTTTGTCAGTTCTACAATTCTGCCTTTCCATAGCACAGGGCAGGAAAGCTCATCCCCCATCCTTTGTTATCGCATTCTTTGGGTGGAGTTGGTCCCTACCTTCCTGACGTACCTTCGACACAGTCAAATCAGTAGCCTTCTCTTATCCTGATCCTACCACACTGTGACATCACCATTCTGAAGTGTGGCCAGCTTATCAGCTATTATAAACTCACATAAAACTTGTTGTGGAACTCTGTTCTGTCCACTGTTTCCTTCTGGAATCATTCTATCAAGGCATTTTTCCAGTAAGACAGCACAGCAGGCAAAGTCCGTTGAACACACACAGAATGTCTGAAATTTGTTTGGGTAAATTAGATCATCCCACAAACTCTGCGCTTCTCTACTTCTGCATTATCATGTTGCTGCAAATTTAATTTTATCTATGTATAATTTTTGTGATCCAGTTCGTTGGTCTCCGACTATCCTGTTGGAGTGTGTGCATGTATGTGCTTGAGAAGTATTTCTGTCTGCATGTGTGCGAGTGAATGCGTGCCTGAAAGCAGTACGTCTTTCTGTGTGCATGCAGATCGGGTTGTGTCCGTGAAACCGGTGTGCGTGTGTTTTTCTGAATGCAGAACTCTGAATGAATGAGTGTGCCTGAAAAAGAGCTGCGCGTGTGAGAGAGTTAGCAATGCATGAGATAATTTGTGTTTGTGTGTGTGAGTGAGAGAATTTGTGTTTGTGTGTGTGAGTGAAAGCCAAATGCCCACGTGTCTGAGTATGAGAGATGGGGCTGTGTGTAATGTATCTGGTAATCTACTTAGGGTGCCAGCAAGAACATCCTTTTTTTTTTTTTCTTTCTTTTCCTTAATTGATGGCAACAGGGGAGTGTAAAGGTAAATGTAAAAAGCCGATCGCTGACAGTGTATCGATCGGCTTATTACTTTGGAGTCCCTGGATTTTTTGTTTTGTTTTTTTTGAGACAAACATTCCCGCCTACAACTGCATATCCAGAGATTACAGTCTTGTTTTAGGTCCCTGTAAGAGCTAAGCTTTTGCTTTGCAGTCAATGTTCCATAAGACTTGTACATCGGATTTCCTAAAGTGTTATTTACTTATTTTCATTCTTCCTAAAAGTAATGTAGCCTCTCTTCAGGTAAAACCCTACTGTGCTCATACTCTGTTAGCCTACTGCCAGTAATGCGATATCGCAACTGTGGTAACGTTTTTTTACGTGTGTCTTTTCCTTTTCCCCCCTTTACAATCAAGCAAAACTAAATTGTTTACCCTTTACAATCATACAAAACTACATTGCATGATTGTAAAGGGGGAAAAAAGAAAAGACGCATGTAAAAAAAAGTTACAGCAATTGTGATATCGCATTACCGGAATTAGGCTAATAACGTACACTATACAGCTTACTACAGTTCTTATGACAGGAAAATAAAGAACACTGTGCAGAACAAGCCAAGTTCCTGGCATAGGTTCATAGGTTGGTACTAGGCTATCAGCCCTAGGGCCTATACAAGCCTAGCCATAACAATTCCCTGGCTATTTCTTCCCACATTATTTACTTTCCTGGACCCCTGTCTAGCAGGGCAACTGGCGTGATCCCTGGGGTGAATTTCCTTTCTCCCATCCAGTCGTCAAGGTTCCTTTTGAAGAGGTCCAAAGAGGCACTCTGCTTGACATGTATGGGCAATCTATTCCAGAGTCTGGGGAGTCTCTGGGTCAGGAACCTATCCCTCCAGCATGTTTTGTTTATTGTGATGACAAGGTTTAGATCCCTGGAGCGTGTAGCTCTGAGGGATTGGGATTTCTTTAAGTGTAGCATGTCCAACAGCTCTGGGTTTGACATGGCCTTGTATGTTAAGCAGAGATCGCCTCTGAGTAGGCGATATGCGACAGAGTATAGCTGGAGTTTTTAAGGCGGTCAGCGTGGGCATCTGCTTTAGGCCTGTGATTCTTTTAGTGAGGTATTTCTGAGGCCTTTCCAGTTGTTGCAGATGTCTTGAGAGGTACATACCAAATGGGCGTTGTATTCTATAATGGGTCTAATGAGGGATGAGTACAGTGGGACAATGACCTCCTTTTTCTGGATGAAAAGCCCTTCGTGATGAGGTGGGCCACATAGAAGGATTTCCTGACTGTTGTGGCGATGTGGTTATCGAGGCATTGAGACCACTGTCCACCTGTGTCCCTAAGTCTCTTATCACACTTTCTGTGTTTAGTGTACTGCCACCTATATGGTAATTCATGGATACATGTTTTTTTCCCAAAGGGATAACAATACATTTCTTGGCATTGAGCTTGAGCCCATGGCTCTGGCACCAAGCATCTGTTTCTGTAAGGCCCTTTTGTAGAGTATCCACATCATTTGGGGATTCAATAATGGCTCCCAGTTTGCAGTCATCTGCAAACTTTGTTAGCCAGAGTCCCTTAGTGTTGACCTGTACTTCAGAGAAGTAGATGCCAAACAAGAGCGCCCCAGGACTGAACCCTGAGGTACTCCACTTGTCACTTGTCTGGAGCTGGATTTGGAGTCAGCTACTTTTATAGTGTGGGTTCTATCAGTAAGCCATTTAGCAACCCATTGGGTGACATAGGGATTAATGCCCAACTTAGTAAGTTTATCTATGATTCCAGAGTGGGGATGGTGTCAAAGGCCTTGGCAAGGTCTAGATAGGCTGTGTGGACCACCTTACCCTTGTCCATGGCTCTGGAGACTGATTCAAAGAAGTTAATCAGGTTCAGGAGACAAGATCGGCCCTTCACAAACCCAAACTGGGTGGGGTCCAGTGTTTGAAGGTTGCCAATGTCTTTGTTTATAAGTTCCATGATAATGCGCTCCATGGCCTTGCAGATAAGGCTTGTCAGACTGATGGGACGGTAGTTTCCGGGATCCAAGGTGGATCCCGGCTTGTGGATTGGGATAACTGTAGCTCTACGCCACTCAGTGGGCACGAAACCTGAGGTGAGGCTATGATTAAACATGACACTTAGGTGAGGTGCCAGTTCATATTGTAGTTCATGTAGTACACAGCCGGGATGTCATCTGGTCCCATGGATGCTGTACTCTTGGCTTTAGAGGGTGCGTTTTGTACCTGTGTGGCGTTATTACTGGAATTTGGCAATCTTCGGTATTGAGATGGGCCATTTAGGGGTGAGAGGGGGTGAAGTTGGCACTGAATCGATCTGCCAGGATATTGGCAATATCCTTTGGATCAGTATATTTAATGCCATTCTGTTTTAGCTCAGAGCAGATCTGAGCATTGCCATTTAGATTTTTGACATAGTTATAGAATGCTTTGTGGTTGTCTTTGGAATCTTTGGCAAATTTATTTTCGTAACTAGCTTTGGAGGATTTTATGAGGCATCTCAGTTTCTTACTGAGGCTAGTAAGGGAGTTTTGCATCCTGGGATTTTCCTCTTTTCTGCAAAAGTTTCTTCCTTTTGTTGTAAAGTTTGTTTATGGCAGGGGACCACCAGATTGGCTTCCTTTTTGGATGAGAGCATTTTGGTTCTATTTGGGATGGCACGATTCATGCATGAGTGGATGTGCTCGTACAGTGCCTTAGTGTAGGATTCAGCAGTTTCAGTTCCGTCTGCATGGGTGTCATGAAGTTTGTCACTTCTGACTTAAGTAGCATGAAGTTGGCTTTGGAGAAGTTTTTATGGTGGTTTCTTTACTGGGGGTGGGGGTGGGATGTGGATGTTAAGGGTGATTAGCTTATGGTCAGACCTGACTAACGAGGGGTGACCATAGGTATGGAGCATTGATTTCCCATGTTGGTAATGACCAGGTCTAGGATATTGGAGCCCTGGTAGGACTATGGATTAGTTGATCCAGGGCGTTGGAATTTATGAATTCCAAGAACCGTTGCGCAAAGGTGTTGGGACATGAGTAGTTTTCCCAGTTAATGGCAGGGTAGTTAAAATCACCCAGTATTAGGGTGTTTGGTTCTATCTTAATATTTTCCAGTATGTTTAGAAAGGTGTAGTGAGAATCTTGGGGTATGGTGGGGGATCTGTAGCAAGCTACAATTTGGATTGCAGTCTTACCTAGTGTTAGTTGCATTTTTAACTTGCATTTAAAACCAAATCAAAATTATTTCCCAACAGCAAATGTATTGAACTGTAGCAGAGTGCAGCTTGGCAGCTTCAACTTTGTACATTTATTCATACCTTTCAGCTGTACAGATTTTCACAGAACGCCCATATTTTTGGTCTGTTTCAAATAGAATTATGGTTTTCTGGCACATTGTTAGTAAAATCATTGATGGTTGAAGTCATCAGATAATGACAGACATTTGAGTTTCAGGCTTTATAACCTTCAAAAAATTATGCTAATGTAAAAAGTACAGTTTTGTACCTACCATAAATGTAGATGTTCGAAGATCCACATTGCTGCAGTCCTTACATATGGGTAGTCCGCTGTCCTCGGTCGGCCCGAATACCAAAGTATTAGGCTGACGTCGGTCATGGGCGCTTAGAACTGACATCAGAGCGTCAGGCTATAAAAGCGCATGACCGACGTCATATCCTCAGTCTTTTCTTGCCCCAGATGTCAGAAGGCCCTAAAAAGAAAGGCCACAGCCCAAAAACAGGAGACCTCCCAAAAACATACCCAACAACAACCATCACCCAAACCATATAACCATGTCAAACTACAGAGGGGAAGGAGGGAGGGTAAATTGGACTGCAGCAGTGTGGATCTTCGAACATCTACATTTATGGTAGGTACAAAACTGTACTATGTTCTTCATCTCACATTGCTGCAGTCCTTACATATGGGTAGAATCCCAAAGCAGAGGTAAAGGGAGGATGGCAAAATCATAAAGCATTAGGGGCTGCTAAAATGCCCTGTAATATTGCAGTGGCAAATCCAGCCCTAGACTTAGAATAAAGAGGAAGGTGGCAATGCTTGGAAAAAGTATGCACTGAACTCCAAGTGGCTGCTTCCAAAATATCTTTTGTAGCTACCCCCCTTAGAAAGGCAGTAGAAGTGGCAGTAGCTCTAGTGGAATAAGGTCTGATTCCAGCCGGAATCTCCTTACCATGATGGGAATAACAGAAAGAAATACAAAACCCAATCCATTTAGAAATAGTTTGTTTTGAAACAGGTTTTCCCTGAGAACCCAAAGCAAAAGAAACAAACAACTGCTGAGACTGCCTGAACCCCTTGGTTCTGCTCAAATAATAACGTAACTGCCTGTGAATATCCAAAGTATGCAAAATCTTCTCCCTTTATTTTGGGGTTTGCATAAAAAGTAGGCAAATGAATAGTTTGGTTCAAGGCCACACTAGAAACCACTTTAGGCATAAAGGAAGGATTAGTACGCAAAGATACCCTATCCTTATGAAAAATCAGGAAAGGTTCCACTGCCATAAGGGCCTGTAATTCAGAAACCCTTCTTGCAGAGGTAATGGCCAACAAAAAAGCAGTCTTCCATGATAAATACTTTAACTCGGCAGTAGCTGCAGACTCAAAAGGTTGTAGAGTAAGCTTTTCCAACACAAAATTGAGATCCCAAGCAGGAGTAGGAGCTCTACATGGGGGTCTTATGTTCTTTGCCCCTCTAAGAAATTGCTTAAACAAAGAATGTGAAAATAAAGGAGGGTCACAGTCATAGTGAGCAGAAATGGCTGCAGCATGAACCTTTATCGAGGAGAAAGACAAACCCTTGTCCAATAACTCAGTAAGATATTGAAGAGAAACACTTAAATCAGGCTTGGAAACATCAAAGTCCTTCGCTTTGCTCCAAAGGAAAAATCTCCTCCATTTATCAGCGTAAACTTTCCTTGTACTAGGCCTTCTGGCCTCCAAAATAACATTCAAAACTTGTTGTGGAAGCTGAGACCCTCCAGGGTCTAAAACAGAATATGCCAGGCTGTGAGATGCAGAGACTGAATCTTGACATTGAGGAAGTGATTGCCCTCCTTAGACAAAAGATGCGGAATCAAAGGCAGAGGCCATGGAGGCTCCCGTACCAAACTCCTCAGTAGTGGATACCAGTGCTGTTGAGGCCAATCCGGTGCTATCAGAATCATGGATGGCTTGTCTATTCTGGCCTTCAGGAGTACCTTGGGAATGAGAGGCAGAGGTGGAAAGGCATAAACATGAAGATTGCTCCAACTGAATGACAGAGCATCCACCTTCCAAGCTGTGGGATGAAACCTTTTTGTGCAAAACTTTGGCAACTGGCAATTTAGTGGAGAAGCGAACAGATCTATGTCTGGAGTCTCCCCCATAACACTGTCAACTTTTGAAACACATGAGGATCCAGTTTCCACTCGTGAGGATCCACAATTTGTCTGCTCAACACATCCGCTAAGGAGTTCTGTGCTCCTGGTAGAAACCTTGCTTGCAGATTGAGGTGTAAACTGAGAGCAGTCTCCCACAAAGTCATCGCTTGCCTGCAAAGAGGGTACGAATGGGTTCCCCCTTGCTTGTTGATGTACCACATGACAGTAGTGTTGTCTGTTTGAATCAACACCTGTCCTGGGTGAAGTAAATCCTTGAAAGCCATCAATGCAAATTGGACTGCTAACATCTCCTTCAAGTTGATATGCAAATGTTGAAGTCTGACAGGCCACGTGTCTTGCACCCATTTTCCATTGAGGTGTGCTCCCCAAGCCTTGTCCGAGGCATCTGTCATTAAAATCTGACTCGCCTCTGGTCGGGTCACAGAGAGTCCCTTGTTTAGGTGACATTCCTGAGCCCACCACAAAATTCTTTTTGAATGCAAGGTATTATCCGAATGACAGTGTCTAGATCTTGGCAGTGCTGTGTCCATACATTTTTGAGATACCATTGAAGCTTCCTCATCTGCAGTTTGGCATTGGGAAGCACCAGAATACAAGATGCCATGAACCCCAAGGCTTGAAGGACTGTCCTTGCAGTCAGCCTGGACTGTAGAGACATTTGATGGAAATAAAGAGAAAGGCTGCTTTGTTTGTCCGGGGTCAAAAAGGCCATCTGGGAAGCTGTATTCAGTCTCACACCCAGAAAGCACATGTCCTGAGAGGGTACTAGACTGGACTTTGTTTCGTTCACAGAATACCCTAGGCATCTTAACACTACCATCACATACTGTAGATGATGCAGAAGTTCGTCTTTGTGTTGTGCAATAATCAGGCAATCGTCCAAATAAGGATAAATCTGTATTCCTCTTAACCTGAAAAAGGCTATCACTGGAGCCAGAACCTTTGTGAACACTCTGGGCGCAGTAGGTAAGCCAAAGGGCAATGCAGAGAACTGATAATGTAAATTTCCAGCTTGAAAACGCAGGTACCTCCTGCAACTGGGCCTGATAGGAACATGAAGATAAGCCTCTTTGAGATCCAGAGTTACCATCCAGTGATCTTTTCCCAACAGAGGTAAAAGCTGTTGCAATGTCAGCATTTTGAACTTTGGAATGTCCAGATAAGTGTTGAGGATAGATAAATCCAAAATTGGTCTCCACGTGTCCCCCTTCTTTGGCACTAGAAACAGGCGAGAATAAAATCCTAGTCCCACTTCTGACAGAGGAACTGGCTGTATAGCTCCTATTAGAAGAAGTAAAGAAATCTGCTTGTGAGCCTCTATCCTTTGCCGAGGAGGAACGTCTGGCATGCCTTTGAAAGGAGGCAATGTATGGAAATAGAACTTGTAGCCTCGGTTTATAATGTCCAACACCCATTTGTCCTGGGTGACTAAAAGCCAGTTTTGCTTGAAGAGTGCTAACTTTCCTCCCAAAGGAGCTGCCAGGGAAGAAGAATCTGGCAGCTGAAAATGCAGGTCATTGGGCCTGTTTACGAAAGGACTGGCCCCTGCCCTCACCTGCAGATTGTGCAGGTGAACTCCAAGTTCTAGGCCTGAATGTACTTTGAGCTCTGCCCCTGCCACGTCTAGATCTACCCCTAGACTGAGAATCAGAAGAAGGGTAGGTCCACCCCTTAGTAGGCCAATTTCTACTAAACTTTGGAGGTTGCACCTGCAAAAAATCTTTAACAGTTTGCATGGACTTAGCCTTGTCTTCCATTTTCTTCAAAACCAACTCCACAGGGGGACCAAACAAAACTTCCGACTGTAACGGGGCATCCAGAATTCTAGATTTAACATGCTCGGACAAATTCTGATCCTTAAGCCAGGCGTGCCTACGAAGAACTGAACCAGTGGCAGCCACCCTAGAAGAGGCCTGTACAGCATCAAAACCACACTGCAAAGAATGCTTACCCACCTGTTCAGAGACATGTACTAAATCCTGCAATTCTTTACACTCTATGCCCTCTGCCAAAGCATCCACTTTAGCTTTCAGCTGAGAAAGGAGGAAATTCTGATATTTCAACATATGAAACTGGCAATTTAAAGCCCTCATTGCTAAAGTAGAAGAGGTATAAACCTTCTTACCCCATCTATCCAAAGCTCTAGCTTCCTTATCTAGAGGAACCGGATTCTTTACAACAGAAGCTCTAACACCCTTAGGCCCCTGACTAATAGTTTCTGGGTCCGCCCTAGGACTTTTATACAGATATTTATGAGCTTCAGGCACCCTGTAATACCTGTCCAGTTTAACTGGCGCAGGAGGCAAAGAATCTGGATTAAGGGAAGCCTCCGAGAAAACATCTTGAACAACATCCAAAACAGGAGGTATAGCCAAGGGTCAATGCTGTGGTAAAAATAAGAATTCCCTAAGCCTCTTCCGTGAATCAGAGAAATCCTGTCCTTCCCACTTAAAATGCTCCCTCATGGAATGCAGAGTTTCTGAAAATGAAAAATCCTCTGGAGGAGAAGCAGAAGGAGTGGAATCCTCTGCATCAGAATCCGAATAAGGGGGAAAATCTTGAATATCTGCCACAGAGGAGTCTGAGTCATCTGAGGCCTGATCCAAACTTACCAACTCTGGTTCCACCCTGGGCCTCTTATCAGGAGGGGGCATAGAACCTCTAATTAAAGTAATCAAATCTTCTGCCATTTTAAGCATGTGCTTTTTAGGCACAGACCCTGAAGTACCTGGAGGGACACCAGAGGAAGGCAAAACAGACCTGCCCTTAGAAAAAGCCTTAGAAATAGTAGCAGAAGGCCTAACCACCTTAGGCATAGAAGGGAGAACAGTAACTTGAGAGGCCCCTTCAGCTTGACCTGACTCCTGTGAGGCCACATCCTGCAAAATCAAAGTTTCCCCCTGAGACTCAACAGAACCTTCAGCCGGATCCACCTGCTCCATTGTAGCTTCTGCAGGACCGGCGTCCAAAACGGACGAATCAACCTGTCTAGGTTTCAAGGATTTGTCTTTGCGCTTCTTCGTGGAAGCGGGCGTCGGAGGATCCGACGGCATATTATAATTACACCGCTTACCAAAGACTAATCTAGCACAATCTAACCTTCTTTTTATAGTGCGCTTATTAAACCTAGCACAAAACCGACACCCGACTACGTCGTGGTCCGGTCCCAAACAAGGAATGCAAAGAGAGTGATAATCTCTATGCGGTATCTGTTTCCCACAAGAAATACAATTATTCACTTTTTCTGACATCCGGAATTAACTGAGGCAAGAAAAAACAAAAATATTCCCCAACGGGGTACTTAGCCCAACTTGGTTTCGGTCTGAAACTCAGAATACGAAAATTTCAGAACGCCGAACGGCACTTGCAACGCTGCTTCTGCATCGGACCATGTGGCAAAAAAGACTGAGGATATGACGTCGGTCATGCGCTTTTATACCCTGACGCTCTGATGTCAGATCTAAGCGCCCATGACCGACGTCAGCCTAATACTTTGGTATTCGGGCCGACCGAGGACAGCGGACTACCCATATGTAAGGACTGCAGCAATGTGAGATGAAGAACATCCTGTCATTCTATTAACTTTCTAAGTTTGTATGAGCAATAATTAAAAAAAAAAAATCCCTATTTCTGGGCCTTTTTCCCACCATTATTTATGGCTTTCTCCAGATATCCTGCTCTAAGATGATGAGAGGTGTGTTTTGCCAACATTTTTAACATAATTCACATAAGTGTGTGCATGTGAGTGCATAGCAGTACATGCATGCAAGTGCTTGAGTGTGTGTATGTCTCCATACAAATGTGTGCATCTGTTTGTCTCTGCAGGTGGACACCTTTGTGCATGCATTTGTGCATAACTCAGTAGTTACGTAGAAGTATTTTTCTCAAATATTACTGACATGCCAGATTTGTTCTCATATTTTGTCCTGTCGCTTAATCCCTGAGGAATTCAGAAAAGTCAGTACAGGACATTAGAGTTTTCTACCTCTTATTCTTCAGAAACTGTACGATTATGCAAAATCTGTTATTCCATTAACTGTAATTATTTTTAGGTGACAGACTAACATTTAACAAAAATCCCTGATTTTGCCCCTCCCCCATTACTTTTTTGTATTTCAAGAAATCTTGAGCAAAGAAATTCAGAGATATGCAGGAAACTATACTGCTCACCTGTAGCTGGTTTTGCAGATTCTCTTGTGAGTTTTACTTCACATTTTTCCCTGTACCAAGTTTTATGGTAAATCAGTGAGAATTACAAGCATGGCAATAATGCTAGGCATTAGCGTTTCATTTTTCTTACTGCTCAGAAAATAAACGTTGCTGCAAAGCTTGTTGTTCTGTTATCTTTTTAATTGAATTAGAGTAATATTAAAAATATGCCAGATTTTTGTCCCTGTTACTTTTGGCTATGTCCAGAATTCTTTAGCAAAGAAGATGAAAAGTATGTAGGGAACCATACCTCTCAGTTGCCCTGGATTTTGCATGATGTTTTGGACTTTGGCTCATTTTCCTGCCCTACCCCTTATTTCCTGGTAAATCACTGTGGATTACAGGCAAGTCAATACTTGTAGACATTAAAGTTTTATACTTTTTTTTTTTTTTTGGAAATGCACACTGATGCAAAACCTGTTGTTCTGTTAAACGTTTTAAGTGAATTAGGGTAGTATTTAAAATTGCCCCAGATATCTTCCTCCATTATTTTTGAAAAAATCCATAATTCTTGAGCATACAAGTTGAGAGGTATATACAAACCCCTATGTTGATTGTGGTAAAATTTTAAAATAATGTATGTTCTGCTGT
Source organism: Protopterus annectens (assembly GCF_019279795.1). Lineage (NCBI taxonomy): Eukaryota > Metazoa > Chordata > Ceratodontiformes > Protopteridae > Protopterus > Protopterus annectens. Next base: position 18,772,127 of record NC_056743.1, read on the forward strand.
GATCAGCATCTGTTGTTACCACTGTCCATAGTTTCATTTGGCTTTCTATCAAAATTAAAAAAATGTTTGCAAAGAGAACTGCATCTGAATATCCACAGCCATACAATTCACAGCGGTCTCACAGTCAACGGATTCCACTTGCAACTCATAGTAACATGTAACTAGAGACTACTGATTCAAAACGGAGATCATTTGCTAAGGGCAATGCATAGTTATAGGCCATAGGCTGGCTACCCATACCCTATGATGACAAAACGGAGCAGTGGTTTGTGTTGCCACCTCACAACAAGAGGTTCTCCAGTTCAATTCTTGACTGGGGTTCCTTCTGAGTGGAGTCTGCATGTCCTCCTCCCTACATTCGTGTAGCTCGGGCAGATTGGGTTTTCCTTGGGTGGAGCATGTCCAGCAATTCGTGGTTTGGCATAGCCTTGTATGTCATGCAGAGATCACCTCTGAGTAGCCGGTATGCGACTGAGTACAGCTGAAGTTTTTTTAGCCCAGTTCTCTATAAACCTTTTTGGGCCATCAAATTGCTTATTTTGCACTTTTCCTTTATATTTATCTTTATGTCTTCTAAGTTTTTCCACCTGTGCTGAAATTTTTAGTTTATTTGTGATAGTACACAACAGATCCTGGTCTGTTCTAATATTGCACATTGCTTTTATCGCATTTATCTTTCTTAGCATCTATGTTGATCTATTCCCTCTTCTATAGTCTTCTAACAGTGACAGTTCTTGTCTTAATTGCTTTATAATTTTCTCTATTCAATATTTCCACAATGGCATTCGATTTTCCCGTCACGGGTTCATAGGTTGGTACTAGGCTATCGGCCCTAGGGCCTATACAAGCCTAGCCATAACAGTTCCCTGACTATTTCTTCCCACAGTATTTACTTCCCTGGACCCCTGCCTCTGAGTAGACTATATGCAACAGAGTATAGGTGGAGTTTTTTTTAGATGGTCAACATAAGGCGTCTGCTTTAGGCCTGTGATTCTATTAATGAGGTATTTCTTTGGCCTTTCCAGTTGTTGCAGATGTCTTGAGAGGTACATACCAAACGGAGCATTGTATTCTATAATGGGTCTAATGAGGGATGAGTACAGTGGGACAATGACCTACTTTTTTCTGGATGAAAAGCCCTTAGTGATGAGGTGTGCCACTGTCCACCTGTGTCCCCAAGTCTCTTATTACACTTTCGGTTGGCCTGTACTTCAGAGAAGTAGATGCCAAACAAAAGCAGTTCCCAGGACTGAACCCTGAGGTACTCCACTTGTCACTTGTCTGGAGCTGGATTTGGAGTTGGCTACTTTTACAGTGTGGGTTCTGTCAGTAAGCCAGTTGGCAACCCATAGAGTGACGTAGGGATTAATGCCCAGCTTTGTAAGTTTATCTATGATTCCAGAGTGGGGGACATTGTCAGAGGCCTTGGCGAGGTCCAACTAGGCTGTGTGGCCCACTGTGCCCTTGTCCACTGCTCTGGAGACTGATTCGAAGTCAGCCAGGTTCAGGAGACAAGATCAGCCCTTCACAACTAGGGTTGCCACCTTTCTACTGTGCCATTTCCTGACAAACAAGCCCCGCCCCATGCACAATCAAGCCACACCCATTCATTTTAATAGCCACACCCCTTTACTCCACCCTTCAGCATAAGTCTTTAATATCACATACAGTTACCAATAAGTAGAAAAATGTGAGAGTCAAAAAGTAAATAAAAAAACTTTATTTAGCAATACTTCAAAAGGTTCACTACATACAACAGTACATCACACACAAGCATGGGAAAACTAAGCCCAAGTCTCATATCACAGGTAGTACTAAAATGGAAATACAATTAGATATTAAAAACATCAGTTCATTCAAAGCAGTACATTAAGGGTTCACCACACACAATAGTAAAAGAAAAGCAACTGTTTAAAGTATCTTCAGTTTTGCTAGAAATCATTGCTTATACTTGAAGCTGTATTTGGCATTTGATCTAGCAGCCTCAAGTAATGGCTGGTTATTTCTCACAAATGAATAAAATTGCGAACAACTCATGTTAAAGTTTAGCTTGACCTGCAACTCGGCCTTCACAAGTGACACAAGCATTCTATTTCTTACATCAGTCCACGCATTCCCCATAAGTGAAAAACCCTTTCCACAAAGCTATTGCTGGGGGGGAATTGAAAGAGCAAACTGCACCAGTCTGTAAAGTGGCTTGCAGTCTGGAGCTTTACTAAAAAGTCACCCAGCGATCACTTACAGATGCCTCTGTCATCTGTAACAGGGCTGGCAATGCAGCAGTTAAAGTACAGTAGTCTGAGTAAAGTGCTTCAATGTCCACATCCAATTTGAAGAGGTCTGCAACTATACGCAGTTCTGGCCAAGTTACAGGATGTTGGAGGCTGAGGACCTGCATAGCTTTAAAGGGACTATTATCATAGTCAAACCACTTCTGTAGGTAACAAAGTGCTTTACTGTAAAAATCACAGAAGGTCCTACAGACCTGCTGTGCGACAGCTGGAGTAAAGTGCTGCAAGGCAGATGAAACTTTAGTACCAAAGAACTGGTCATCTAGCCTTCTCTGCAACTCATCTTTTAGACTTTTCATCACGGTGTACAACTCTGGAGCAGAGAGAGTGTTACTTTCAAGTTTTGCTATAGACTTGTGGAATACCTGCAGGATGTAGTGCATGAAATGTATGTAGCACTCTGCCTCAGACACATCCCCACTGATGCCATCCTCATCGGCCTCCACAAATTTCCAGATAAGGGGGTGACAGTCCTCAGGCCCTTGACTAATAAAATAACTTTTAATAGCAGGCCAACATTCTACCAGCCTTGCCACAGCTGGGAACAAAGACAGCCACCTTGTTACAACATGTTGCATTATTTCCTTAAAGTCCTGGTTTAGGAAAGAATAGAAGCCTTTCAACAGTGCCATTTTTTAGCAGATGCTGAAAACTCACTATGTATTTTCAAAACCAGAGTCTCCACATCAAACTTTGCAAGGGCCTTGCTTGCATGCTTGGCACAGTTATGTATTACATGGCATAAACAGTTTGCTGCAATGATGTGAGGCACCTCAGATTTCAAACTTTTAAAAACAGACCTGTGCTTTCCATAATTGACTGAGGCATTGTCTGCAGCATAGCTAGCAATGTTTTGTACTTTGAGTCCTTTATGCACAAGGATGTCCTTTATTCTAGTAAAGATACATTCAGAACTTTTGTTATGATCCTCATAGAAATCAAGGAGTTTCTGTTGTGTGCCATGGGTGTGAGTAAAGTACTGAATAACTAAAGGGAACATTTTTCTGTTCCTTTATTGGATGCATCTGATCCCACTGAGAAATAGGAATTGCCAAGTTCCTGCAGAAGGAGCTCCTCTGAATGAGGTGCAAGAACATTCATGACAATGCTCTCAGATTTTGTCTTCCCACAGGTGAATTTGAAGCCAAAGTAGAATCAGGGAAGACTGTCGGTGCCAGCTTACCTCCACAATCTATGGATACATATGAGTGACCATGTTTCACTCCATGATAGACTGCTGTCACTTCAGCTGCAGTGACTTTGGAAGCTTCACTGGTTACACTACGTGGCTGAATAAACTTGGTCATTACGAGGTTCTGCCTCTGGAGCTGAAGACTTTGATGATGTTTGTCTGACTTCTGATGGCTTTTCAATGCCTTTTCCCCATCCCATTTTACAGTGAAAGTTGTTCCACAGGATGTGCACTTTGCCATGGCATCTGCATTTGGAACAGGTCGCACCCATGAGTAGCTTTGCTCCCACACCTTATTATAACTGCAGAAAAACCTCTTAGGAGGCGCTTTCAGCCTCTTCTTGATGATCCATTGACCTTTTCCTGAACATGATGACTGTAGGATCCTTGCTCAACACTACAATAAACCAAAACAGCTATTAATAGAAAATCAAAACACTTGTGACCAACCCCAGTGCCTGGTGGGGCCTGTGTCAGTCAGTAGCCACTAGCCAGAGTTCACATTCACATGTGAATCTCCAGACTTTCACACCCTAGTAATACCAAGTTGGTATAGGGAAAAAAAAATGAGACTCCTCATGAAAAATTACAGTGAAGGTAAAGCAATGAAAGGCAGAAGCAACTTTTGTCTGAGGGACTTGCAGCTGTTACACATGAACCTGGTGTGACAGCAGAATATGCACAGAAGGCATTCTGTGTGTAAAACACATGGGTCAGACACTACAGCAATGCACCAAATTAAGACCCTCTACTTTTATGTAGAACCTAGTGCAAACGTTATCCAGCTGAGTCTGAACACAGCAAGAAAGTTCAGGCATACTGTGGACTGACAAGATACACCCTAGAAAGACACCCTAGGAAGAAACACAGGTCAAGGTAAACATCACGGTGATGATAGACTAGAAAAGACAGTTCTACAGTCCAAGCATCTTATACAAATCATGTAATCATATATTCACTGTAACATCAAATGAGCTAAGCTTTGGTATAGGCGGTATACCCTAGAAAACACAGATAAAAGGTAAACAGTTGTAGTTGTGATGACAAACTAGACAAAAAAGCTACATTTAAGCCTCACTATACTACAAAGACTGTACACCCTAGAAAGACACCCTAGGAAGAAACACAGGTCAAGGTAAACATCACGGTGATGACAGACTAGAAAGACAGATCTACAGTCCAAGCATCTTATACAAATCATGTAATCATATATTCACTGTAACATCAAATGAGCTAAGCTTTGGTATAGACGGTATACCCTAGAAAACACAGATAAAAGGTAAACAGTTGTAGTTGTGATGACAAACTAGACAAAAAAGCTACATTTAAGCCTCACTATACTACGAAGACTGTACACCCTAGAAAGACACCCTAGGAAGAAACACAGGTCAAGGTAAACATCACGGTGATGACAGACTAGAAAGACAGATCTACAGTCCAAGCATCTTATACAAATCATGAAGTCATTATACATTCACTGCAACCAAGTCCAAAACCAGATTAGAAACTGTTCTAGTTAATCACCACATGTTGAACATCTAGATAGTTACACACATCTTGTTCACCATCAATGAATGAGATAGTGCCAGCACAGCTAGTGAATTAATATAAATTTAATATTTAAAAAATTCACTAGTAGCTGTGCTGGCAATATTTCATTCCCCTTGTCACACTAATCTTTGAAAATCTACCTTAATTCCAAAGAATTAAACCATTAAAAAAAAATCCACTTACCTCCAGAAAAATCAGCAGCAGGGCTACTAAAACAAGCTCTCAGCAGCAGAACAGAACAGGCAGCTAAAGGGCCAGCAAGCAGGGGAACACACCACCACCCAGTCCACAGCACTTCTCCTCCAGCAAGCAAGGCAAGCAGCAGGGCTAAGGCAATCCTTCCAGGCAGCAGGGCTTCCAGGCAGCAGGCAGGGCTTCCAAGCAGGCAGGGCTTCCAGGCAGCAGGCAATCCACTGAAGACGATGTCCAAGGCTCCAAGCAAGAATTTCAGATCTTAAGCAGCACCCTTTGTACTACAAAAGTAAAAGGTAAAAAACTTATACTGAAGCACCGCTTTATATTCTTAAATTTTCGCGGGCTTTGCAAGGCTTTGACTACTAACTAAACGTGTTGATTGGCTGCTTGCTGCACGAGCCTCGTCTGCAGCAAGCAGCCAATCAACGAGAGTCCAAGACGGGTCACGGGAATGTTTTTTTTTTTTTTTTTTTTAATACGCGCTGACGAGCCTGACGTCGCTATTTCCGGACTCCGATTACAAGAACCGGAGTGCCCTACTGATTTCCGGGCACTCCGGAAAAAAAACGGACGGGTGGCAACGCTATTCACAACCCCAAACTGTGCGTGTCCAGTGTTTGAAGGTTGCCAATGTCTTTGTTTATAAGTTCCATGATAATACGTTCCATGGCCTTGCAGATCAGGCTTGTCAGACTGATGGGGCGGTAGTTCTCGGGATCCAATGTTTATACCCCCTTGCGGAGTGGGATAACTGTAGCTGTGCGCCACTCAGTGGGCACGAAGCCTGAGGTGAGGCTATGATTAAACATGACACTTAGGTGAAGTGCCAATTCATTTTGTAGTTCATGTAGTACACAGCCTGGGATGTCGTGTGGTCCCATGGATGCTGTATTCTTAGCTTTGGAGAGTGCATTTATTACCTGTGTGGCAGTTATTACCGGAATGTGGCAATCTTTCTGTATTGAGATAGGCCCTTTAGGGGGTGAGAGGGAGGGTGAATTTTGCACTGAATCGATCTGCCAGGATATTGGCAATATCCTTGGGATCAGTATATTGAATGCCATTCTGTTGTAGCTCAGAGCAGATCTGAGCATTGGCATTTAGATTCTTGACAACTATAGAATGCCTTCTGGTTGTCTTTGGAATCTTTGGCAAATTTATTTTCGTAGTCCTTCCTTTCCCTCACTACCCTGTGTATTTGTGGTAGAACTTTTATCAGTTATTAATTCAGCTGCACAGTAATACATCCTGTTTACTTCTGTTGCATTGCATGGATCTCTATGAACAGTCCTAATTACTGTGTTCTTTTGTTTTATCAGACTTCTGACTTTTTGGGTTTTATTAACCTTTTGCATGTCTATTAAATCAAGCAATTCTTCTCTTACCTCATTTTCTTCTAAACTAAAGGCACATCCCTTGTTTTCCAGTTCCTGCGGGCATTCTATAGAAGGTTGTATACCATCTTCCTGTGACACATTCTCATGAATATCATCCTGTGCTGTCCATTGATCTATCATATGGGAACTCACTGGCCCATTCTCTCCTCAACATTGACTGCATCAGTTTCCTGTTCCTTCCCCTGCTGCCTAGCTTCAAGTGAACATTTATACTAGTTTGCTGTGGAAGGCTCCAAATTATCTTCATATGGCACCTGACCAATTGCTTCCTGTTCCACTGGTTTCTCCTTAATGTGGATATCTATTACTCTATCCTATTGTGGTGCCCACTGTTAAGGGGTGATCTATACAAAACAGAAGGTGTCCACAAATCCATCCCTGACGGAACTGTTACACATTCACAAAACAAACTGCACAAGGGTCACCCAATCTAGGGATCTCAGCCTGATCTGCGAAATGAGCAAAATATGTGGGAGAGACACATGTGTCTCAGAATACCCCTTCTCTAAATCAGGCTTCCGATTCATGTAAAACAGAGCCCTTCCATGACCCTTTTCAAACAGTTTGGATTAATGGATGGGGAATCGTAAATTCACCCTAGTTTTCAAACCAAAAGGATCCTTGAAACAGTGCTAGATCTTTCTGGTCTAAACCCTTTTGTTTACACTTTGAAGTTCAATATGTTATCCTTCACTATCTTGTACCACTATTCCCTCTACTACCTTTCATGGTAAAGCTGGATCTAAGACATGCCTATTGTCACATTCCTATTGCCAGGCATTTCATAATATTAGTAGTAATTCATAATAAGATTAAAACCGTATATGATGTTACTGTAGTCCATGATAGTGGCACTCTGTATTGTGGCCAATTGCTTCTCACTTTGTTCATTGCATAAGAAGTGGTTCATTGAACACGTCTGGTGTACTGGGTGTTCCAGCTGCTTGAATGTCAGAAACATGCAGACAGGGACTCAAATGGCTGTAAACCCATCTGATCATCTGCTCATGCTCAAACTTGAATGCGAGTTCAACACACTGCTGCACCATCTGCTCTCTTCCTAGGAAACGGATGCAAGCAAGTGTTTGGCGTGGACCATATAAGTAGATTTAAGGGAGATGGGAAGGATTTAGGTAGGGGGAAAAGGAGTGAAGTAGGGGCTACAATGTTATGGAGTAGGACGGGGATTTTAAGTTTAGGGAGCAATAGAAATGTTAGGGTTACGGAGGGGACAGGGATTTTATGTTTTACAAAACAATGAGTATTTTGTGGTTGGGGATAGGGATTCCAAGTTTAAAGACCGATCATAGACCAGAGTGTGAAGGGGATTTTAGGTTTAAGAAATGATGAGAATGCTATGGTTAGGGGGGATGGGAATTTTAGGTTTACTGAACCACAGAGACCATGAGGTGCAAGGCAATTTAGGTTTAGGGAATGATCTAGAATGGGAGGGGAAGTGGAATGCAGGTATTAGGAGCAATTGGGCCTTTAGGGTTGGGGAACAGGCATGTTAGGGATCTTCAATGATGACATTCTTTATGGTGGTGATGATTATTATTTTTGAGTGTGTGTTTCCGCATTTTGTTTTCTGAGTGTACTAATTTGTTTATTTGTAAACAGTTTTTGCAAAGGACCGTAATAAACATGATTTTGTTATGTAAAAAGCCTTAAAATAGGAAAAAGGTGTGTGTGCATGTTGTGCGTCATATCTTTCAATATTTAGCCCCAGAGTTATTGACAAAAATAATTAGGGAAAACCCTCCATATTAGATAATTTTACTGGTGCTGTTATCTCAAAATAACTTCAGAATTTAGAATGGATGGAACAAAAGTTTGAGAACAAATTAGAGGTGTTCCCCCAAATTCAAGCGGGACAAGAGGTAAGTGTGGGCTTGTGTATTGGAACCTTTATGGTTTATGACTGAAAGTGAATTACTTTTTAGTTTCAAAAAATTAAATATATTGATACATACATACATGTGTACACACACACACGCACACAATTAAATATTAGCAAGGCTTCAGTAACAAGATGGATGAGGGTTACTAAAGACATTTAGTACCTTCAGAGAAACTCAGCTGTGAATCCCCCCCACCTCCGACTGCCTTTTTGTGTTGTGTTGTAACTAGTGGAGATGGTAGATGCAAGCTCAAATGATGTGCTAACAGCTTGTCTCTGTATTGTACAGAGACCAGTTTGCAAACATTTAAATATCTCCAAACTTGTGAATGTTCTTCTTTGTCATTTAATGAGATTGTTTAATACAGCTGTGGCCTATGCTGAGACAAATTTGGGTATGAGGATTATTTGTGATTAAATGATTTTGACCTAAACTGGCTGAAAAAAATGTATTATGAAGTACATCTGACCTAATACATTTTTTTTGTTTGTTCCCAGACTCCCATTAGTAGTTTCCCTGCTGGAAAATATAATCTTCAAAGATAAAACAAAAACATCTGCAGTTTAAATAATTACAATAAATTAGTGATAAAATAAAAACATTGGTTAAGAATCAATGCAGGTTATATGACAGTCATTTAATATTTAGAGAAATTTTAGGCAGTTTGCAGAGAAATTATAGGCGAGTCAGTCTATTACAAACAGGAATTGCAATATGAAGTAAGGGAAAAACAGGGTTACGGTATTTAGAGAGAAAGTCATGGAACAGAATTTAATGGAAGTAAGGAAGTAAGTGAAGAAGGGAGAGTAAAGAGGTACAAGGATTGAAATTTTGTCCTGAATTCTTATAGTTATCCACATTGGTTTTAAAGGTTGCAAGGTAAACACTGTTTGTTGATATGTAAAAAGTCATTCTATTTTACAAATGTGGAATGCACTGGGTAAGGTACTTGTCATGCCATCTGGAACCGTTGATGTCATAGTGCAGGTTCACAACTAGTTTCATTGTGATGAAGGTGTTCTTAGAGTGCTAGGTCATTCATAGCAGGAGAACTGTAGTGGACATGACCCTGTCAGGGATTTGTAGGATGCTCTGTAGAGGAACAGATTTTTTACTCTACCAGAATATCTGGGGGTACTGAAACCAGAGATTTTATTTGTTGAGGAAACATTAAAGGGCTTTCTTTTGACAAATCCAAAACTGATGGGGCTCCACATTTAAGAGATTTTTCAACATCCAGATTGAGGTAGTCTGCACACAGTTCAGGCTGCCTTAGTCTATCCCTCTCTGCTGACTGTCTTTGCTATTTTAACATATGTTACTCCTGTAGTCTGCACTGTTGGTAAGAAAAAGATCCCTAGGTACCTCAGTTCTGATACTAGTGGTAGTGGGTTGCTGTCTGTAACTAGACATGGGAAGTGCTCTGTGGTGCTCCACTGGTGTCAGAACTGGAGATACAGCCACTCACCTGAAATTTCTGGGTTGTAATTGTGAGTCAATTTAGTATCTATCAAGTAACTCAGGTTCATAGGTTGTTACTAGATTAACGACCATTAGGGCCCATACAAGCCTAGCTGCTCACCCCTAACCATTTGGGTCCCGAGTGTCGTGGGCATCCATACTGGGGGGCATGTTAGTAGGGAGTTAACTAAGGATTTGTGGGGCGGGTGTTAGGATAATACTTTTCTTATTGACAGTCTCTGTCCATAAGGGATATGCGGGTGAGAATGGGGTGTAAATTTATGATTTCCCATCCAACTGTCAAGATTTCATTCGGAAAGGGTCAGTTTTACATGGATGAGAAGCCTATTCTATAGCGTGAGGATCCCTTGGGACACATATCTGCCTTTCCAGCTTGTCCTGCTTATGTCAAGTGAAGTTCTGATTCCTGGATCTAGTGTTTTGGTGCTGTCTGTTTTGCCCATTTGCAACAGATCAATCAGGGATGAGTCTGATGAAGCCCTGTAAGTCAGGCAAAGATCCCCTATCAGCAGTCTGCAGGGGACTGAATACTGTGACAGAGCCTTTAGGCGATCAGTGCAGGACAGAGTATTCATGCTCTGAACTCTGCCTGGTGAGAAATGTTTGTGGGTATTTCAATGGTTGCAAGTGTCTGCTCAGATACATGCCACAGGGGGCATTGTACTCCATGATGGCCATAATAAGGGCCGAAAAGAGTGGAACTATATCTTCCTTGAACATGGATGGCATAATCTTACCTATAATTATTATGTTTATGTGGGTGTGGTAATTACGGAGCCTCAGGAAGGTAGTATTAAAAAATTCCACTGCGTCATCAAGACTGAGGTACTTCAGAAGATGCCAGTTACATTCTTTGAGGGATGAGAAGAATGTGAGTGGATTAAAGTTTATTTTTTTGATGTAAATTACAGTAGATGACAGGTTTAGATTGGTATAGGTATTTTTTGAGTAGGAATGTTGTGGAGTGATTACTGAGGCTATCTGTTAAGCTGCCTGTTATATATGACTGGGGGCTCTTACTGACTAGTACCCAGTCCAGGTTAGTGTGCTTGTTGGAGTTTTTATTTATCCTGGCTGGTGACTGGACTAGCTGGGTGAAGCCATGGAGGTTGAAGTGATGTGATGGCTGATTGCCAGAACAGGATTGCCAGTCAATATTGAAATCATCTAAAATTATAGTTTCTTGTGCGAGATGGTGGGTAGGCCAGCTGAGGAGTTTTTCTAGTGGAGTGATGTTTTGGCCAGGTGGGAAGTAGCATCCAATTATGTTGATGGTTTTGTTTTCGTTTATTTTGAGATTGGTATATATTATTTCTTCATTGCCTATTTGTGGAGCTGATGAATTTAAGATCTGGATGCTTAGATGCTGTTTAAATATTATAGCTACAGCACCTCCTTTCTTGTTTTGCCGGTCTACTGTCAGTATACCATAACCGGTAGGGAGTATTTGCTCACTGTTAATGTGAGGATTTAGCCAGGTTTCTGCCAGGATGAATATATCTGGGGAGTACAAGTATATGGTGGCATGGACTTCATGGACCTTGTTGGATATACTTCTAATATTTACGCTTAGTAGAAGGGAGTCACTTGGCTTTCTACTGGCTGTGATTTGGGAGAAATTGTGGTTTCTAGTCTGATTATGAGCAGTGTTGTTGGAGATGGTAGGGCCAGTGTTGGGGTGGATGTCTACACTTAGGGCTAGTTTTGATATGCATGAGGTTATTAGTTTTCTCAGTTTTTGAATGTGTTTGTTTACTAGGGAAATTTTATATGTGCTTTGTGGGTAATAGGTATGGTGGGAGGGTTACTATGTTGAGTTGTAGGGATACTTTTTGTTTGAGTAATTTATTTGATAGAATATGTGTGAGATGCATAGGGATGGTTCTTGAATTGGTGGGAGGGGAGCTGAGTGAGGGTGAGACAGGAGTGGTGGTGTGAGTAGTAGTACAGTGGCAGTGGTTGAGTGGGGAAATGATGGAGTTTTGGTAGTATGTAAGATGAGTGAGTGTGTGTGTGTGTTTGTGTGTGTGTTTGTGTGTGTGTGTGTGTGTGGGGGTGGGGTGGGGGGCTTCTTACAAGCCAAAGCAGAATGCTCTCCAGGGGATAATGAATACTCGCTCATACCGGTAAACACATAATCAAAGTTAACTTTAGCTGTTTGTGTTTGCAGACAGTTTAGACCCGGACTGCTCTTTTCTTATAACAAAGTATCCACCGGTTGGATAAAAGATAAAGGTGGTACCACAGCTGAATACTTAGAGTGGTGTTAGGTTGGAGAGAGACTGCTTCACATCGAGGGGCATCCTGTTACAGAGCATGGAGATACTGTGAGACACATCTATCTCACCAACATGTCTTATTCATGTCACCCTTTGGGGGCATTCCAACTGTTGCATAAGTCTGATCAGGTACATGTGAAAGGGGGCATTATACTCAAAGATCGGTCTAATAAGGTCAAAAAATGGTGCGACTGACTTCATTTGACATGGATGCCATGCCCTAACTTCTAAGTTGGGCGACATAGGATGATTGTCCTACTGTTGAGGACACAGGTTGATCAAAGGCCATGTTATTATCTATATATGTTCCCAGATCCTTGGATATTGTGTCATCTGTTAGGGATTTCTTAGTCAAGAAGTACTTTAGCCTGGGTAGCAGTTTAGCCAAAAAGCACTAAATTGCACTTCTTGCCAATGAGTTATAGTACATGGCTTTGGAACGAGTTAGTTGTGGTAAACCCGCTTATAAGAGGTTTGTGTCATGGGAGAATCTATTATATGTCCCAATTATCCAGTCATCTGCAAACTTTCTTGGACTTTACGTCTCAGAAGTATATGACAAAATAGGAGTGATCTCAACATGGAGCCCTGAGGTACCTAGCTTGAGAATGGTCATTTAGTGAACATGGTATCAACAATCGTGATTTCCCGAGTCCTGTCTGTGAGAAAGCTTGCAATCCAGTGAGATATGTAGCGGTTTATGGCCAAGTCATTGATTTTGTCAGCTTTACCTGAGTGGGATATTGTATCAAATGTCTTAGCCATGTCCAGGTTGGTGTTACTGTGTGCACCGTTTCCCCCGCATGCATTGCCTAAGTGCATTTCAGAAAAAAAGTACAACAAGTTAAGTAGACATAGCCTTCTCTTAACTAAGGAAAATTCAATTTGTGTCCAGTGTCTTGGAACAGAACATTTCCCAGTGAATTCAGTCTTTTGCTTGTCATATGACTACTCAGACTCATAGGCTTGTAGTTTCTGTGCTCATTTCATCGTTCACCTCATAACACTACCTGCTGGTGAGACACTTGAGAATGTTTGGGATGTGACACATGTTGGCAGTGTGCATACAGCCGATCATGGCCCTATTGTTCGGCCGGGTGAGTGGTACATGAAGATCTGTACAATTGCACATATCTGTGACTACCAAATGTTTGAATGCACCCGGGTGAACATCAATTTCAGGCCTGGCATTTGTCCACATGTTGTCAGTCATGACAAAGTATGCAGGTTCCTTATGGTACATCCTGATTTTTTCAGAATCTCTCTTGAGACACAACAACACCGACAATGGAACCACAGATCTCAACACCTCTGAAATTGTTTTAGCTATTACTGGCATTTACCTTATATCATGCAGATAATTATTTAAGGAAATTCCAATTGCATTTAGTCTAAAGCCTAGCGGCATAAGTAGTTAACTGCAGATGCACCTGGAGGCTCCACTCTGGCTTACACACAGTTTGTTTTTAGCTCTTGTAATATGCGTTGTTTTGATTTATTATATTTTAATATTGCATATATATTTATCTCTAATTTGGTAAGATAATTATGTTTTTTTTTGGCATAAATGGCGTCTTCCATCTTATTTCTTACTGACCCTGTCATCGAGCTAAGAAATCTTAGCTTGACAATCTGCCACTGTGAACCGCATAATGAAACTCAGAAATTGTCCATTCTTCAGCAGAAGTAATGTATGTTTAAGAATAAGAATGTTGCCATGGCTTTGTTGACCACTGAAGTTAAACACAATGGTCTGTTATGTTCTAGGTTACCCACTGTGCCAGCTTTGTACATAAGCACCGCAATTATTTGCATCCTATCGCATATATTGACAAATTCCTGAAAATTACTGATATATAGTTCTTTCAGAGGTTAATCCAAAAACTTTGAAGTCAATTTTAGGATCTGTGCTGAAAATTCCCTCTAGTCCCCCTTTATGTTATCCTCCTTCAAATTCTAGTTCCCGTCCCATCTCCTGTTACTACATTTTACATCTGACCATCCTGATCCTGTTATCTTCCTGGATTTGGACTAGGCTGTATGATTCTATAATGAACACAGATGTGAACTTGTCATTTAGAATTTCATTTCTTCCTTGGTCTCCTTTTGGCACTTACAGGTTTAACTTATCAGTTTCACACTCTACCTTCTATTATTTTCATATGTACCTAGAGGAAGCCTCTTGCTTATTAACGTTTATTTTTAATGGGTTCATATGTTCAAAGGTAGGTACTAGGCTATCTGCCTGAAGGCATTTATAAGCCTAGCCGGAATGTGTTAGCTTTTGCCACCCCCTTAGATTTGTTCCCTGTGCCTCTGTCCAACAGAGCCATTGAAATGATGCCTGGGGTAAACGTTCTGTTTCCCATCCACTCCGTCAAGCTTTCTCTTGAAGAGGGTTAGCGAGGAGCTCTGCCTAATGTAGTTTGGAATCTTGTTCCAGAGCATGGGAAGTCTCTGGGACAGGAATCTATCCCTCCAGCACGTCCTATTTATTGTTGTGGTGAGGTTTAGAACCTTGGAGCATGGGGCTCGAGGGGATATGGTTTTCTTTAGGTGGAGCATGTCCATCAATTCTGGGTTGGACATGGCCTTGTCAGGCAGAGATCACCTCTGAGAGGGTGGTATGCAACAGAGTACAGTTGGAGTTTCTTCAGTTGAGCTGCAAAGGGCATCTGCTTGAGGCCAGTGATCCTCTTGGTGAGGTACTTCTGTGGTCTTTCTAGTTGTTGCAGGTGTCTCTTAAGGTACATACCAAATGGGGCATTGTACTCTATGATGGGTCTGATGAGTGATGCATAGAGGGGCCCAAAGACCTCTTTCAATCTGGATGCAAACCCTTTTGCGATTAGGTGGGCCACATAGAAAGATTTTCTAACCACTTTGGTAATGTGATTATCAAAGGAGAGGTTACTATCTACTTGGATCCCCAGATCCCTTATTACGTCTTCTGTATTTAGGGGGCTACCACCTATACGGTAGTTTGTGGGTACTTCGTTTTTTCCAAAGGGGATGACTATGCACTTTTTGGCATTTAGCTTGCGGCCATAGTTTTGACATCCAGGTTATCTGTCTCAGTGAGACCCTTTTGGAGGATGTCTGTGTTAGGTGGAGAGTCAATTATAGCCCCTAGTTTGCAGTAGTCTGCGAACTTGGTCAGCCATAGTCCTCCTGTGCTTGCCTGTACCTCTGAGAAGTATATGCCAAACAGGAGCGGTCCTAGGACTGAGCTCTGGGGAATGCCACTTGTAACCGGTTTAGAGTTAGACCTAGCTCCCGCAACTCTTACCATGTGGGTTCTGTCCATTAGTGAAAGGAACTGTCATGATAGTGTGTGGTACATTATTGTTTTCTTTATGGTGAAGGAATTATGTTGGAATAAGAGTGGCATTGGTTCTAGGTTGCCATATTCAAAGACGAATATAAAATGTATAGTGATAATAGCATTCAGGAATACCAGCTGGAACAGGTTTCAGCTCACTGCACATTGCTGGACATGAACACTGCAGAGGCATGCTGTACCAAGGATGATGGACATTGAGACTGTGACCCATGACAGGGATGGTTGTTGAAACTGTGTCTGTTGCATGATGCACTTGCAAAGGAGAGGGAATGGGGGTTCAATGGCAGTCAGTTGATTACATTCTGTGGTGGTGTAATAGAAACACTTAACAGTTGCAATGGTCATTGTCTGGTGACTTGACGTGCCTGACACACAGCTATGTTAGATGTTGCAAGAGGAAAACCCAATGGTTATGGTCTGCTGACTTGAAGTCATGGTGGTGTGACACTGTTAAGAATGTTTGACGTGCTAATGGAAGGGAAGGGCAATGATAGGTGGAAGGACTGCTTGTAACATTAAAATGAGAGGCAGTGGTAGGTCAATGCTACTAATTAGTGGATGTGCAGTTGATGATTTACTATGTGTTATAGCAAACATTCATGCAAATAGTTAATTTAATTGGAAATCTTGTATCCTTATTTTGGCACACTGAATGGAGGCACACGCGTAGGATAACTATATTGCTGGCCGAGCATGGTTTTGTGTGTTCAGGAATATTTCATACATGTAATTGCATCATTAGACAGAACATATGTGTGTGAATGAGAGGAAGGATAGAGGAATGGTGAGGATGCAAGGAGTAGAGGTGGCGAAGGTGGATGAGTTTAAATACTTGGGGTCAATAGTTCAGAGTAACGGTGAGTGTGGAAGAGAGGTGAAGAAGAGAGTACAGGCAGGATGGAGTGGGTGGAGAAGAGCGTCAGGAGTGATTTGTGACAGACGAGTACCTGTAAGAGTGAAAGGGAAGGTCTACAAGAGGGTAGTGAGACCAGCTATGTTATATGGGTTGGAGGCAGAGGCAGTGGCATTGACAAAAAGGCAGGAGTTTGAGCTAGATGCGGCAGAATTAAAGATGTTAAGATTTGCACTGGGTGTGACGAGGGTGGACAGGATTAGGAATAAGTATATTAGAGGGTCAGCCCAGGTTGGAAGGTTTGGAGACAAAGCCAGAGAGGCACGATTACGTTGGTTTGGACATGTGCTGAGGAGGGATGCTGAGTATATTGGGAAAAAGATGCTAAGGATGAAGCTACCAAGTAACAGGAAAAGAGGAAGGCCTAAGATAAGGTTTATGGATGTGATGAGAGAGGACATGCAGGTGTTGGTGTGACAGAGCAAGATGCAGAGGACAGGAAGAAATGGAAACAGGTGATCTGCTGTGGCTACCCCTAATGGGAATGGCCGAAAGAAGATGATGAATTGCATTATTATTTTTATTTGTGAGACCTTGGTATTACAGACAGTCTGTTAGTTGCAGCAGGGCACTGAATTTGATTAGGCCATGCACAGGGATAAAGGCAAAAATCATACTAAGCAAAGCCGTTGTATGTATGAAGTATGTACTGTAAACCAAAAATACGGTGAGCTTATGTAACTAGCAGGAACTAATTTCCATAGAGACTCTTGCACAATCACTGAGAAAACATTAATTGTTAGACATGAGCCTGAGTAGCAAGTGGGTGGTGACATGGCACAGGAATCACAATGTTCAAAATCCTGTGTTGCAGTTATGCCCTCCTAACAGCGTTTATAGTCCAAGCCTTTGTACAGTGTGCTCCCTGTCACCTGTGCAGATGACGATAGCTGGTAACCTTGACACACTAACTTCTGTGAACATGTATTAATGCCTGATGCACAGTGTGAGACAGTGTAACATTATGCAGCAGTCACCAATTTGATGGCAAAGGGGTTTGTGTGATGTGATACATGTACCGTTAAGTAATTTGTAGGGCCTCCACACATTTACACAAAGGGGAGAGCGCTATGACATGTGCTTTTGGATCTCAGGTGGTAATATTTAGGAGAACATGGAGTAAGATGTGCAATATTGCCAAAAGGGCACACAGCACTGCCTGGTACAGTGACTTGTAATAACGTAAACAGGAAAATTATGGAGTCAAAATTGTCATTCTGTACTCATGACACTGACAGTAGTATTACTCCGGTGTGCTTACTGCCTGACTTGACAAGTTTAGTTAGTACAACTGCAAATTGGATGCTGCAATCCTTATTTGAGTGAAGGGTGTAAACCCTCTTACGTGGTGTTTTCCGCGAACTGCACGTCTCTTTTGTTGTTTTAAAAAGACCTAAGTCAAATTAGTAATGTGAAAAATATGAATAACCGTGTTTGGCTGAGTAGTGTCTACTGCCAATTAACAGCTCGATATATGACCAGTGGAGCAGTAAGATTTGAAATATGCACAAAGAAAGGCAGGGAGGGCCTCAAAGTAAACTTACTAAAATGAATAAAGGACTAAAGGATAGCTAAATAATTTCAGCTGAATTAGAGAAGATCATATTAAGCTCCCAAATGCCTCAGTTATATGCATTATGCAAGTGATACATACATGCACAAAATAATTAGTAGCCCCCCCCAAAAAATTTTTTCACTGCATGGAGTATAGAAAAAAGTGAGTTTTCAGTACATAATTTGACTGTGCCAGCATCATAGACACAGGTTTGCTATCTACTGTTTTACAGTCCTTCAAAATGTGTTGAGATGATGAAAATGTCATGTAAAATACAAAAACAACATGTCACTAGGTTAATGTTCTTCAAAGAGATAGTAAAACAAACATAAGTTAACATAATAATGTCTTTTAGAAATAAGGAGGAAATAAAAAAAAAGTGTACACAATGAAATAATCAAAAATAATCCTCAACTGTTTTACGAAATTTAATTTGAAATTTTTTACATAAATCGTTCTGCTGCTGCCTAACAAATGATTCTGCAGGCAGAGGGGAAAACATTTGAAATGGCACTCCCTTCCTTTCTATTGTGAGCTGTCAGTTGCAGTCAGGGTTGCCAGACGTCCCTATTTGGGCAGGACTGTCCCGAGATCAGCAGCCTGATCCCGAGTCCCGCCCTGCCGGTTTAAATCCCGGCCAGCCTCCGCTTTGTTTGTTTTTTTTTTTGATTGTCCCGTATACCTCGCATACGGGCCAATCAAAAATTGCTAAACATGGAGCTTCTTGTGCTCCGCATTAAAGACGAGAAGCTCCGTGTTTAGCGATTTTTGATTGGCCCATATGCCGGCCAATCAAAAATCGCTAAACACGGAGCTACTTGTGTTGAATGCGGAACTGCAATGCATTAAACAAGAGAAGCTCCGTGTTTAGTGCAGAGCTACTGAGTGAGCTCACTTCTTTAATGTGGAACTCTGTTCCGCATTAAAGACCTTTTTTTTTTTTTTTTTTTGGTCTTCACTTGCCGTGAGAGACCTTTTTTTTTTTGGTCCCTACCTGGGGTGCTGGGAATCTGGCAACCCTGGTTGCAGTGACAGTTTTCACACCTCTGCAGTAGTGTGGGAGGAGGGGACTGTCAATTCATGTTGGACTACAAAAGAACATTTAGAACAAAGGCATCCAATTTAGCTACAACTCTGTCTGCTGCTAGATAACTTCAAATTATACTGTAAAACAAGCTCTGGTCTAAACATAAATGAGGGTGATTAGCAACAGAAAAGAAGCAGGCCTAACACAGAAGGAATACAAACTGACAATGAGTCACAGATTTCCCATTATATGTCAATGGCATGGGAATTCACAGTTACTTCCTTATGTCTGGCATGAGTCACAGAAAGGAGACTTGAAATGCTTTATGGGAAAGAAAGGCTTGAAGGAGAAGTAGATCACGTTGATATAGCAAGCCCCATTGGTAGCCATGTTGTGGTAAACAGGCTAAAATTACAAATAAAGCACTTACAGTACATTTTAGGTGTTAAAATAGGTCTGGAAACAAAGATAGACTGAAAAAAACATATTTTTAGTTCTAGCCCGGAGTTTTCCTTTAATGGCATTTCTTTACATCATGCAATATGGCTGAAGAGTCTACTTTAAATGACCGCATCTAGAAAACAGTATGCAAACTTCAGAGTAAATAACAGCTTTCCACCACTATACATCAGCCATCCATCCTTTTCATAAAACACTAGTCTGCTGAAGCATGCACACAATCAAGCCAGTTGAATATTCTCTTGTATGATCCTTAACCATATCCACAGAACATGGAAAGCACCCTCTCCAACCTGCCACCATACTAACCCAAGTTTCTTAACAGACTTCCTCAAACAGGTGCAAAAAACACCAACTCCTCTTAGTATGGAGAAGGCATGGAATGTACTGTCAAGATCCACCTGGAAGACAGAGGACCTATTTTACTATTGAAGGTGAAGGCAGGTACTCTGCAAGGAAGACATGTTTCTGCAACCTTATGCCAGAGTCCCATCTTGTCACTACCAAAAGATCTTAATGTGGACACAAACTGACTGTTTTAGCTTACAAGTCTTTTGCCTTTCCTAAGCTGACCACACTGACCACTCAACATCCACCCACTGGTCAATATTAAAAACCTCTTTTCCCATTAGAAAAATTACAAGATGCTCAAACTTCTCCACTAGAGAAAGCTGCGCTCCCAACTGCAGACAGCATTCCATTATTTTCCCCGAGAAAGGCTTCACTTCTGATTAAAAGGAGCTGACTAGTCTCCTCTGCTCATCAGCAAACCAGTCCACACTATAATCATTCAAGGGTTGAAGGGTAAAAAGATGCTTCCAAAAAATCAAGCTACAATGCTCACCTCCAAAACAGTTCCACCATTCTCCTCAGTTGCACCTTCACCTCAAGTACAAGGAAACAAGTGAGGAGACCCTTGGTGGCTTTTGCAAATAACCATAAATGTGGCCAAGTTAATTTGAGAAACTGAATATGAGTCGTGTTCCTCAAACAGAGGGAGGAACGCACTAAAATAATCCTGGGACCCCAAATTCTTGGAGCACATTGCCAAAAAATATTTAACAGTATACAGTTACATGCATTCATTCAGCAAGTCCACAAAACAAAAGCAAATTCTATAGGCAAAGAAGAATTAGCCACACCAACATCTAAGAACAAGGGGCTAACACACTAGTCCAGGACAGGGATAAGTTCCCCACATTCACCAGAGCGAACTTAATTCTAGCACCCTGGTGAAGCTCTATTCTGCAAATGGGTAAATCCTCCTAGACCCAAGTCTAGGTCCACTGCTTGAAAAATGAACCAATCAACCTAGCTTTCCAACAGTAATGTCCCTTCAGCATTTGCAGAAAGGCAGCATAGTTGGGAGGGTGGCCTAATGGTTAAGGTGTTTGCCTTGCAAACACAAGGTGCAGGGTTTGAATCTCACAAAGGATAACTGGCTAGGCTTAAAATGGCTTGCAAGGGTAGTTAGCCTAGTATTAATCTATGAAACTATAAACTGTAAACATAAATGCAAAAGTAAATTTTTACTTTAACGGTAAATGCTTTAACAGATAACTCCTGCAGTAGCTGTATAAGTTATATCCTGTAAAACCTATTCCAACCCAGCCACTCTTCAAAACTGCAAGGCACCTCACACACGCACTAACTGCTGTGGGGGCCTGCAGGGCAGCTAAATAAAAACAGTAGCTAGGACACCAAAAGCATAAGAGCTATCTTGCCTCAAGAGGAGAAAACAGAGCCCTGAAAAGAAAAATCCAAGGAAGAGAAATGAACATATGTAAATGCATAAAAGTTTTTAAATCTACACCCTGGTAATACACCCAACCCAGAAATATGGGGATGGTGAGAACGGACGGCTGCTGCAACAATCATCTTTTAGAACAGCTACTATAACGGTACATATACTAACAAAACTGTACCACGTGCAGCATTAAATCACTACTGCAGTAGCCTAAGCTGTCCGGGTAAATTATCTAAATCTTAGAATTATATAGGCCGGAGGAAGGAATTTAAAATCCATGAGCTCTCTGCTATGGAACTGGTTAAAAAAAAAATTCAGGTTTGGAATGCTTTGGGAATGTATGTAAAGAACAATTTGCTGCCTCTAGAATACTCTGAGTCCACCCCTTTCCGAAAAGCGACAGAAGCAGCCCTGATCCCACCTGGAACAGACGTGTTATGAGAATAGCACAAAAAACATCAAATCATGAGACTGCCACATCTAAATTCTTCCTTGCTTAGATATTGGTTGTTCTTTTCTTCCAACCTTCATAGGAACACAATACCTGACTGGTCTTCCACTTCAATTTCTTCAAGCCTTTTGGGCTTCTAATACCATGATGGGACTGAACCACATTCCTCAGTTAAAGTACAATTAAAGTTCATGAAATTAGTATTGTTTCAATCTTTGTCAGACAGAACCCTCAGATATCTGTTCCCAGACCTCTCCCCCACTTTTTAGACCCTTCACACAGTACTTCTTCAAAAGTCTATGTACTAATAAACTCTACAAGTGACTGCCTATTCACAAACTCTGTTGGAAACATAATGAGACCTACTCTGTTCTCCTTTTTTCTTACTTTCCTTCTTCCCTATTTTTTTCTTTTTTTTTCTCTCTCTACACTCCTTCAGCTTTTCTTTACCTCTCATTACACTTCAGCATTCCTCTTATAAAATTTATGTACTAATTTTTTGTATTGCAAAGTATTGTAATGTTCTTTGTGAAACACCTGACTTAGGTGTTTGCTTCTTTATTGAGGTTTAAAAAAAAAAAAAAAAAAAAAAAAAAAAAAAAAAAATTTATTTACTAGTTGTTTACTGTTAGTTTTATACTTGTTAGTACTTCTTTTGTAACACCTTCTGAAACCATGTAATACTCATTGGAGCTTTTCTCCCCGGGCCTCTACTGAAAATGGACATATATCCAGATAGACTAGCCCGGTCAACAAATGTAAAATAAAAAATAAAATAAATAAATAAAATTCTTCTCAGCACCAGCAATGCACCCAGTAATGACTTCTGGAATTCATACCGACTTACATGTATTGGCAACATATCTAAATACGACTGTAGATTCATTTTTATAAGACCCATTGCGCCTACTACTATTAGAACTGTCTGGGTATCTTTCTTCCACACTGGTCTCATTTCTGCCTGCAAATCCTCATTTTATGAGTGTCTCTCTGTACGCAAGACACTAAGTCAGTGGTTGTAGTGATTTCAATCAATGCTACTTTTGTCTTTTTTTCATGGGCCACTATATCTGGTCCTCTCGCATCTATCTTTTGGACTGCTAGTAATGGGTGACCCCATGTGATGTAGACTTAATTTTTTATGATCCTTTATGGCTCATGTTTCCAGTGTTTTTCAGCCACTTCAACACCATAATGTTTGCACGCTCACTGGTTTAACAGACTTGTCACATAATTATGCCTTTCAGCATACAGTCTCCAGCCATCAGTATGTCACAACCAGCAACAAGGTGTGTGACTGTTTCCAATTCTGTTTTACAAAACCTACATTTAGGTTTTTCCCCCCACATGTTCAAGGGACTTTGTAAACCAACGTGTACACAGCCCACAGTCTTGGGCCGCCAATATTAACCTTTCATCTTTTGGTTTGAATTAGCCTCTCCTTCAACCATTGTTGCGTTTGATGTGAACATGAGGTTCTTCCAGTTTTCCATACTTGCAACTATTATTTATGCATTTGCCACATTCCTTGCCTTCTCATCTGATCCTTCACCTTATATTCTCTCTCTCGTTTTTTGGCACATTCACTTGCTGCCTCATTTTTATTTACTTCTGGTTTGATTTCCATTTCTGCTTGAAGCCGATATGCTTCTGCTAATGCAGGGAAGTCATCTTTAGATTTATTCGCCTCATGTTTCAAAACTTTCACTATGTTTGGGTCTTCAGAGGCCAACAGGTATGTGTGCAGTCCCACGATTGCAGATCTATACAGGTAATCACTTTCAAGAAGGCCCATACTTTTGATCGGGGAATATATAATCTTGGTATACACTGATTTTTATAAATCATTTAATGAGCAAAAAGCATCCTTGTTGTTTTTCTAATCTATCCAATACCTTTTGAGGCCAGTGAGTCACTCCAAAACTGTTGAATTTTGTTCCTAAATGTCAATGCTGTTTTCAAAATTGAAGTCTAAAATATTCCTTACTAAGTTGTATTCGAATATGTTGATGTTTTATTGTTGATCATTCAATTCCCAAATATTTACACACTTCTTATTGCTCAAATTCTTTTATCATCACATTCTTGTCCCAAACTGTTTTCTTGGTGCTACAGCTTTCCTGCTTTAAAGGTTGCTTTTGCATATTTATCAAGACCATATGACACGCTTATATAATCTGAAAAAATGTTGAATGCTTGCAGTTGTGCTTTTAGTTCCTCATCTTATGAGCTATGCAGTTTTAAATCGATGACAAAGAGAAGATAAGAAGTCTTTACACTTTGTTTTGTAGGAGCCAAATTATAGCCATTGGCATAAGGTGTTAAGTAGACAGCTTAATGGGTTAAGGGCAAAACAGAATAGCAGCGGTGACAGGAATAATAATTTGCCCTTTATCCTGGCTCCATTGTGGTTTGCCACTGTTTCATGGTCACTAATGTCAACTATCACTGCAGGGTGCATCTTACACATTTTTAAACACTATCCATGAATGCGGGGTACCGTCAAATGCTTTTTTTGTAGTCAATCCATGACATACTTAGATTCTTCCCCTTTTTTACAGTCCTCCACTGTAACTAACAAATGATCCTTTGTTCCATATGACTTTCTTTTATTGCGCTTTTATTCTACTGCCATAACTGAGCTTTCTTCTAAATGACTATAAACTGTCCACATCAAGCTCCAGTGTACAGTTTATATGTCGTTGAAAGGTAAGCTAGTGGTCTATAATTTTTAGGGTACCTTGCAGGTTCACTCAAGTAGGGGCATTGTTTTTCCTGTTGTTAGCCAGGTTGGTGCCTGTTCAGGGTGCGCATATAAACAGTTATTACTCATGGCTAAATCTTCGTGCAAAGATCTTAATACTTTTAACCAGAAGTGAGGTACTACATCTGGGCCTGCGCTTTTCTTAAATTTGTTTCAATCTCTCTGGCTGTTACTTCATCCCAATTTATATTCTGTATCTTTAAACTTATTCTTTGTTTTACTTCTATCAATTTAGTATCTTTATGTTCCACAGGATCTTCATAAATACTTTTCCAAAACGTATACATTTTTATTTTTTGACGGTCTTTCAATTCCTTTTACCTTGTTTCCCAATTCACTATTAAACTTTTTTGGGTCATCAAAAATAGCTTATTTTGTACTTTTCCCTTATATTTATCTGCATCTTCTAATTTTTTCTGCCTGTGCTGATATTTTTAGGTTATTTGCAACAGTGCATGATAAGTCCTGATCCAGTATAATACTGTGCATTGCTTTTATCACATCTGAGTACTTTTGTTGATCTAGTCCCTCGTCTATACTATAACAGTGACACTTCTTGCCTTAATTGCTTTACAGTTATCTATTTGATACTTCCATAATGGTGTTCGATTTCTCACATTCCTTTCCCTTACTACCCTGTGATCGTGTGGTTGAATTTTACTTATTAATTTAGCTGCACAGTAATATATCCTATTTACTTCTGTTATATCGCATGGATCTCCATGGACAGTCCTAATTACAGTGTTCATTTGTTTTATCAAACTTCTTTTTGGGTTTTATTGGCCACGTGCAGTCTTCTCTTTCATTGCTCTTAATATTATCATCTCTATTATATCAAGCAACTCTTAGCTCATTTTCTTTTAAAATGAGGGCACATTTGTTTTCATTTTTTTCACTTCCTCTGAGCATTCTATAGGAAAGTTCTACAGCATCTTCCCGCACCACATTCTCCGATTTCATCCATTGCTCTGTCATAAGGGAACTCACTGGCTCATCACCCTTCAGCATTGACTGCGTCAGAATTGTCAGTTTCCTGTTCCATACTTTGCTGTACAGCTTCAAGTGAGCATTTATACTGCTTTCCTGTGAAAGGCTCCAAAGTATCTTCATAGGCAACTGACCTGTTGCTTTCCGCTCCTGCTGTAGTGCTTTCTGAGTTAGATCTTCCACATTGAACAGTTCACTGCTCAGGTAGTTTCTATTTCTTTAACGTCTCCATTACTGATCTTTTCTACTTTTCCTCTTTTTCCTGTTTTTTTGAACTGCAAAGTGTTCCATATCTGGATGCCTTTGCCTTTGGGGATGCCTTTTTTGCATCGATAAATTTGGCCTTCGACTTTGCATAGATATGGCATCATATCAAATCTCTCTCTTCCATGTCCATTTTTTTTTGTACTTTTCAAAAATCTCTAGGTTTTATTTTCGCACCTCCTCAGATGCTTTTTTTTCCAAACAAATCAAAGTTTATTTGTCTATATAATGTTTTTCACATATTTGTTGCATTAATGAACACGGTTTTATTTGAAGCTTCAGTTTCTCTTCTGGAAGGGTTTTTCCTTCCTCTAATTTTTCCCTTATTTTTTCTGTACATCTTGTGCCTGGAATTTCTGGGCTTTGGGCATAATATTAACAATACATAATTTCTTTCTTATCCTCAATAGTCCATTGCCATCTTTTTGGCTCTTATTTGGCCTATCCGTTTTTCTGGACTACTTCCCCTCTACAAAAGGGGGGCCTGGCCCAACTGTAGGAATGTTTCCATATTTTGGAGATTCTATACTCATTTTTCCAGTCCTGGCACCAGTGCGCCTACCAGGCTTGGGCACTACTTTATCCTGGGTCTTGTGCATCCAGCTATCTTTTAATTTTTGATTTACTTCGGTCCATGATGTATGCTATACTAAATACATTCTATATTAATGTCATCTTGGTGAGATTTTGTATTTAAAAAAATAAAAAAACACAGGGTCCACCTCGTGAAGGTACTCACGAAGACATGAGGATGAATTCCATTTCAGCAATATTACTCTCCTTTGCTTGCTGATTTCTCCATTCGGACCGCAGAAGTCTATACTGTCATAGTATCAGAGGTACCTGTGGACATCCAGAGTATGAACGATTCTTTTTTCCTTGTTTTTATATTCTGCGAAGACTACAAGGAGATAAACAAGATAGACTCAAGCTAATCCAAGACCACTTTAAGCAAAAAAGGAGAATTTGGTCAAAACAGACAGTTTTTGTGGAAAAGGTAGGGTTGGGTTCACTTGCACTCTTTTTGCAGAGGACAGACCAACGAGTAACAGTTTTCCAAGTTAGGAACCTCAAATTGGCTCGAGGAGCTGGTTTAATTTTATGATGTGCAAGCTTTCCAAAGTTAAGATCCCACAGATTTGCCACCTCTCCTCATGGAGGACACATATGTAAAAGCTCACTTCAAAACATATTTAACTTGAGAAAAGCACAAGGGAGAACCTTCCACAGAACCAGGCAAAGACCCATAAGTCTGACCAAAGCAAAGGAAATATTTATCATGGAATTAATCAACCAGGACAGAGAGACCCTCCAAACACCAGACCCCATCAATCTAGACTTGTGAAGGGCAGGTCAAGTTTACTCAAACCTGGTGCTTTTTTTTTTTTTTTTGCAAAGTACACGAAAGCGATGGACAAAGGCCAAATGGTTCACACCAGATACCACAACCTAGACAACTTTGACAATTCCTCACTCAGGCAAAGCAGAAAAAGTACAGTTTTGTACCTACCATAAATGTAGATGTCCGATAGGTATGCATCTGCAGTCCTTACATATGGGTTGTCCTGCCTCAGGCAGCCCCTCGGTCGGCCGGATTCCAAAGTCTGGGTCCGGTGTCGGCTGATGTCGCCTCCATCCCGACGTCAGAGCGCCTGGGATATAAAAACGTCAGCCGACGCCATCTTCCTCAGTTTTTCTTGCCCCAGATGCCAGTTGCCCTCTAAGTAACGCTAAATTTGGAGAAATGAAAAAATTCCAAACATGCACAGCAATAAAAAACAAATACACCATAAAAGATAACCCCAGCTAGCTAGAAAGAGGGATAGGTAACCAAAATATACCACAGAGGGGTAGGAGGGAGGGAAAGCCTGACTGCAGATGCATACCTATCGGACATCTACATTTATGGTAGGTACAAAACTGTACTATGTCCTTCAAGGATGCATCTGCAGTCCTTACATATGGGTAGAATACCACAGCCAAGCTGGGGGAGGTAGGACCTAAGAAAAGGATGGTGTAGCTAACATGCCCAGCAGGACTGCAGTAGCAAAGCCTGCTCTGGATCTGGAATATAAGGGCAAATTGTAATGCTTGGAAAATGTATGCACGGAGCTTCATGTAGCAGCTTCTAAAATGTCCTTTGTAGCCACCCCTCTTAAGAAGGCTGTGGAGGTGGCTGTTGCTCTGGTGGAATGAGGCCTAATGAGAGCTGGCACAGCTTTTCCATGAGAGGAGTAACAGAACCGAATGCAATTTCCTATCCATTTTGAAATTGTCTGTTTGGAAATTGCTTTTCCTTGTACACCAGCAGCATATGCTACAAAGAGTTGGTCAGTTTTTCTGTAAGTCTTAGTTCTGTCCAAGTAATATCGCAGCTGTCTGTGGATGTCCAAAGTATGCAGAAGTTTTTCTCCTTTATTTTGTGGATTTGGAAAGAAGGTAGGCAGGTGAATAGCTTGGTTCAGTGAAACCCTGGATACCACCTTCGGCATGAATAAAGGATTGGTTCTCAAAGAGACTCTGTCCTGATGAAAAATGAGAAATGGCTGAACTGCCATGAGGGCCTGTAACTCCGATACTCTTCTCGCTGAGGTTATGGCCAGGAGGAAGGCAGTCTTCCAAGACAGGAATTGTAGTTCTGAAGATGCTGCTGGTTCAAAGGAAGGAAGAGTTAATTTTTCCAACATGAAGTTAAGGTCCCATGTAGGCACTGGTGGTTTCCTTGGAGGGTTGATGTTTTTTATCCCTCTTAGAAACTGTCTTAGCAGAGGATGAGAGAATACAGGTGGGTCAGTGTTGTACTCTGCTGAAATTGCTGAAGCATGGATCTTTATGGAGGAATAAGAAAGGCCATTATGGAGCATTTCAGCCAAGTATTCTAGAATATGTGGAATGCTCATGATTGTCGGACCATGACCCTTTGCGGTGTTCCAGGTACGAAATCTTTTCCATTTTGCTGAATATGCTTTTCTTGTGGAAGGCCGCCAGGCTTCCATGATGATATCCTGTACCCTCTTGGATAGTTTATCCTGGCGAGGAGTCAAGGTATTATCCAGGCTGTCAGCTGCAAGGTTTTTAGACTGGAGTGCAGAGTCTTGTAATTGTGCTGTGTCAGAAGAAGTGGCCATTGTGGTAGAGGCCAAGGTTTCGTGTGTGACATTGCTCCTTAACAGTGGGTACCAGTGTTGTCTTGGCCAGTCCGGGGCTATCAGGATTACTTTTGGTTGCTCTATCCTGATCTTCAGTAAGACCTTGGTCATTAATGGAAGAGGTGGGAATGCATATACTGTTAAGAGTATTCCAGTTGAATGAGAGGGCGTCCACTTTCCATGCTTGAGGATGGTATGTCCTTGTGCAGAATTTCCTCAGTTGATGGTTGTGGTGGGTGGCAAAAAGATCTATGTCCGGCGTTCCCCATGCATGTGTTAACTGGAGAAATATATCCGGGTGCAACATCCATTCGTGTGGATCCATGATGTTTCTGCTCAGGCTGTCTGCCAGAACATTGTCTTTCCCTGGTACGAACTGGGATTGTAGTTCTATATTGAGTTTCAGGGAAAGGTCCCACAGATTCATCGCCAGCCTGCAAAGAGGGTATGAATGGGTACCCCCTTGCTTGTTTATGTACCACATAACTGTGGTTTGTCTGTCTTTAACATGTGACCTTGGTGCAGGAAGAGCTTGAAGTGCTCAATGGAATGTATCACTGCCAGCATTTCCTTTTGGTTGATGTGCAGATGCAATTCCTTTTGTGTCCATTGCCCTTGAATGCATCTGCCTTCCATGTGAGCTCCCCATCCATGGTCTGAGGCATCCATTGTAATGGTTTGGCTGATATGTGGCTTGCTGAAAGGCAGGCCCACGTTTGACTTGCTTGCTTTTGCCCACCACAGGAATTCCTTTTGAAGGCAAGGAATGAGGGGGAACAAAGTTTCTAGACTGTGACTGTGCTGAGACCATAGACTCCTTAGGTACCCATTGTAGTTTCCTCATATGCAGCCTTGCTTGTGGAATCAGAAGAATGCAAGATGCCATGAATCCCAGGGCCTGCAGGATTTTCCTTGCAGTTAGCTGGGTTTGTGTTGTCAGATTTCTGAAATAATCTGGTAGTTGTGCTTGTTTTTCTTCTGTGAGAAAAGCCATCTGGGTGTATATATCCAGTTTTGCACCCAGGAAAATTATTCGTTGGGATGGAACAAGTCTTGATTTTTGAATGTTGACTGTGTATCCCAAGGCCTGTAGTAGTTGGATGACGTAGATTAAATGTTCTACCAGTGTGTGCTGGCTGTCCGCTTGTATGAGGCAGTCGTCCAGGTATGGGTAAATTTGAATCCACTGAAGTCTGCAATGTGCAACTACTGATGCCAGGCATTTCGTGAATACTCTGGGCTCAGTAGATAAGCCAAATGGCAATGCTGAGAATTGATAATGCTCTGAACCTGCAAGAAATCTGAGGTGTCTTCTGCAACTTTGTCTGACAGGGACATGCAGGTATGCCTCCTTGAGGTCTAGAGTTACCAGCCAGGACCCCTTGCCCAGCATGGGAAGGAGTTGCTGTAAGGTCAGCATCTTGAATTTTGGCACGATGAGGTAAGTATTCAGTGTGGACAAGTCCAGTATTGGTCTCCATTGCTTTTCTTTTCTTGGAACAAGGAATAGTCTGGAATAAAATCCTTGGCCTTGTTCTGAAAGAGGAACCCTTTCTATTGCCCTCATTTGAAGTAGTTTGGAAATTTGTTTGAAAGAATCTGCCCTTTGGTTTGGTGGCAGGATTGGCATGCCTTGTCTTTTTGTTAATGTATGAAAATGGAATCTGTATCCTTTGTCTATTATTTGCAGTATCCATTTGTCCATTGTAATACTGTGCCAATTTTTTGAGAAGGATAGCTTTCCACCCAAAGGTGCTTCCAATTGAGCCCTGGTTGGCGGGGTCATAGTCAAATCATTGGGATGGTCCTTGTGTAGTAGTTGTAGGTCCTGCAATACCTCTCTGGTTTGGAGGCTGCCATTGACGTCCTCTGTAGGAGCCTCGAGCTTGCCCTCTACCTCTGGCACACCTGTTTCTGCCTCTTAGAAATCTGTCTTTGTCCGGAAAGGACCAATTCTTAGAAGGCCAATTTCTGCTGAATCTTGGTGGCTGGACCTGTAGGAAATCTTTGACTGTTTGTACTGATTTAGCCTTTTCCTCAAATTTCTTTAAGACCTCTTGAGCCGTGGAGCCAAATAACTTTTGTTTTTCCAGCGGAGCATCCAGAAGCTTTGCTTTAACATGATCTGGCAGTGTTTGTTCCTTCAGCCAAGCATGTCTACGTATGACTGCACCTGTCATTGCTGACCTACATGAAGCTTCCAATGCATCATAACCACACTGCAAGAAATGGTTGCTAACCTGCTGGGAGTTATGTACCAGATCCTGAAGTGCCTTGCGATCTAGGGGTTCAGGTGAAGAAAGTTTTTTATGCAATTCATCTAACAAATACTCTTGGTACTGTATCATATGGAATTGACAATTTAATGAACTCATAGAAAGAGTGGAAGAAGTATACACCTTTTTACCCTATCTCTCTAAAGCCCTGGACTCCCTTTCAGAAGGGAGTGGGTTTTTAGTAGTGGTGGTTGCAACCCCTTTAGGACCTTTAGGGCCCTGGGAAATAGTTTCTGGGTCAGCAGAATGGCCCTTGCAAAGGAAATGATGCGAGTCCGGGACCCTGTAGTACCTATCGGGTTTGACAGGAGCCGGAGGAAGGGAGTCAGGGGAAATACTAGACTCAGAGTACACATCATCAATGACATTTAAAACCGGAGGAATAGCCAAAGTTCTATGTTGAGGTAAATGCAAAAAAGTTCTTAAGCTCTTCCTCGAGTCACAGAATTCCTGGCCCTGCCATTTGAAATGCTCTCTCATGGAGTGGAGGGTCTCCCCAAAGGACAACTCTTCAGGAGGGGAGGCAGAGGGTATAGATTCCTCTACATCAGAATCCTCGTAGGCCGTAAAGGCCTCCTCCTGGTAGTCTGATAGGGCAGAGCCATCTGAGGCTTCATCAGAAGACTGGGGATCTGTCTGCTCAACCCTGGGCCTTTTGTCTTGAGGAGGTTGAGAGCCCCTGTCCGGATGTGGCTGAGAGCCCCTAATTAGGGAAATAAGGTCCTCAGCTAAACTTAAAATCTGTGAACCGGTAGTGGATCCCTGAGGAATAGTCTTGGGAAGGAGAGATTTTGGCTGTTTAGCAGCTTTAGCACGTGTAAATGCCTTAATGGACATGGATACAGGAGGCCTGGCTGCCCCACGGGCTGGAGTAGTCTTATCTAGAGGAATGGTGTCGGATATTTCCAGAGCACTGGTTTCAGTAGGAAATTCTATAACCGACTCAGAGGTGGCCTCCGGGGCAGAGATTGTCGGTTGTGCGGTTTCGTTGGTCGGAAGCACAGAGGATTCGGTTTCGACCGAGATACTCGCGGTAGGCCTGAGCGTGGTTTCGGCCGAAACCACGGACCGCGTGTGTCGGTCCTTGTCCTTCCGTTTTTTGGGTAAATGAGGAGTCGGAAGCTCCGACGGCATAGTGTAACAGTATTTTTCCCCCAAAAATTCCTCTGCGAACTCCACCCGACGCCCAAGAGTGCGTCTATTGAAAGAGGCACAGGCTGCACAGGCCGAGACGTCGTGGTCTGGGCCTAGGCAGGGTAGGCAGTAAGAGTGGAAATCCTTATGAGGTATTTGTTTCCCACAAGATAAACAATTATTAACTTTAACCGTTTGATCTGACATCGGCTGAGGCAAGAAAGAGTCCCCAATGGGGTACTTAGCTTTTTGAAGTCTTCGGTTAGCTGAAATCTCAGGAGCTGGCCGACCGGCACTTGCTGCTTCTGCTTCGGGCACTGCGCGGCAAGAAAGACTGAGGAAGATGGCGTCGGCTGACGTTTTTATATCCCAGGCGCTCTGAAGTCGGGATGGAGGCGACATCAGCAGACGCCGGACCCAGACTTTGGAATCCGGCCGACCGAGGGGCTGCCTGAGGCAGGACAACCCATATGTAAGGACTGCAGATGCATCCTTGAAGGACATCCTAAATAAACTGGAAATAAACCCCTATCACCTAATCACCTACTGGACTGCCACATGACAGGTACAGCTCGCAGAGGGTACTGCTGCGGTGGAACAAACTCCCCAACCACATAAAACAAATCTCACCCCTGTCCATATACAAGCACAACTAAGATGTACAGATGGGAAGCAAAATTTTTACCCCTGGACTGCCACCTGTATTACTAATGGACAGAGGCAGGTCCTAAATACTTTATCCCATGCACGGGAGCCCTCAAATTATCTATGGTATAACCTCAGCTATTAGTTCATTAGCTCATTAGTAAGAGTACAAGGGATTTGCCCAGATAAAATCATTTTAGCTAGCAATCTAGGAGACTGATACCCACCTTGTGGAAGGAACGGCGACTCCTTGCAGAAGTTTCAAGTAGTTTACTCAATTAAGTAGGTAGACAGATGCATGTTCTTGTTCTGAACACTACTCATTTAGCTACACATCAAAAGAATACTCCTACACTGATGAACAAATAGTAATAAACAAGCCACATAATAGCACACATCCGTAAGTCACCAGTTCACCTCCCTGCTATTGGATAACTTCCTGAGATCTATGCTATCATCAAGCACTTGCCCCACTTCTAGGAAACTCGGTGTTAAGCTAATGAAAGTACACACATCTAAATGGAGATGCAGACAGTACTAGACTTTTCCCCAAAAAGTAGGGTCCAGATGCAAGTAAAAAGACTACCGCATAGAGAAAGCACCTCTTGTGTATGACTGAGCAATTCTACCATGGGTTGTTTTGGTTGACATGAACTCAAAGCAGTACCACCAGGATAGAAAAAGCATCACACAAAAGCACTTGGAGAAGCAACTATGCATATGCCAGACTCGCTCACAGGTCAGACAATGCTTGAAGGAGTAGTGTACTAGAAAGCAACAAGCCAAGGCATAAAAGTCCACAACAGAGATATTCTTGAGAGTAAGCACAGCAGCAAGCCAGAGCTCTACTACAGCCCGTTTGTCCAGATTTCCTGACAGTTAACTGATTAAAAATACAAAATACAGCTGACAACCCCGTTGGAAACTAGGCGTATGACAATCTGAATCCTTCCATTCCTGGTACAAAAAAAATGTGAAAAACTCATCCATCTTTCTAAACTGATGCACCCAATTTAGGTAAAACCTCAGCTATCAGTGTACAGTGAACAGACCTTCACCAAAACCACATGCGGAGATATCAAGCTACTCGCACCCCTGCTTAGATTGTTTTCGTCCTGACCAAAAAGTGATCAGTATCCACAAATTTACATAAAGTCTAACCCATGACCCCTTAGTTAAGTACAGAACATATAACAGAACATTCAACTACGCTGCAGAATAGTCCTAGCCGGTCCTGGATATGGAAAAGGAATCCCAGTACATAATGCTAAGGAGTATACCTCCACAACTGACAAGTTACTACCTGCTTCAGAATGGCCCTAGCAAAGCCAGTCCTGGATCTGAAGAAGGATCCATAAGTAATTTTAAGGAAGGCACATCCAGAAGTAACAAGTTACTGTCCACTCTAGCCAAGCTATGTTGATCTCGCAAAACTCATGTTATTGACAGACACACCAAATGTACATGGAACCTCAACTCCTGCGATCCTTAATAAAGGAATGGACAGAGTCAAAGGGTACTGAAAGCAATCAATCTTTTTTTAGCAGTGATCCCTTTACATGAGAATATACTACCTCCAGTGAGCTACGCACTCAGCTGCACTATGATCACAGAGATCAGAGATACCAACAAATTTTCATTTGTGCAGTCAAAGCATTGGTCTTTATGTGGGGAATTCATATTGACAATGCAAAATTACAGCAGCAATCCCAGTCCTGCTCTAAGAATTAACACTGCATTTTTACGACTGGAAAAAGTGCCTACCTTCTGCACAAACACTTGAGGCTGCTGTGATAGCTGCTTCTCAGCATCATCTGAGAAGACTCACCTAGAATCTCTTACTGCAAAGCTCAGCGGGAAATCAAGCTCTCATGCCACTCCAGGCATGAAAGAAGCAAACCAATAATCTGGTTCTAGCAATGTCATCTCTAAAGAAACATCCCTACTCAAATTCCCAGATAGAATGGGAAAAGACTGGGAAATTGAACAGTCTAGTTAAGTGTTAGTTAGAAAGCATCTTAGACAAAGATCACTGCTAGCTTAGTTATTCATATACAAACTTAAAATCCTGAGAGATAAAAATGACTCCCTATTAAATGATTCATTCTTCCTGTAAATAATGTCACAGGGTGTCTTCAGAATCAGAATCAAGAAAAAGAGGCAATGAACAACTGATCAACAAAAAGTAGTGCCTCTGCATCGGGTCTTTATTAAATCAGGGAACTCTTAAAATAGCGAACACTAATTTATCAATGCTTTAAAAGTGAAAGCTTGAAAGGCCTAACACAAGGAACAGCAACTTTTTCCCCGGGTCTTGCAAAAAAAAAAACCATAACAAAAAAACAACAAACTTCAAAACACAAAGTGTGTGTGTGTCTGTGTGTGTGTGTGTGTGTGTGTAGGGGATCACCTCCCACACCCTCGATGGGGGGGGGGGGGGTGTTGCGCATCCCACCGCCCTACTTAAATATACCAACTTCGAGATCACACCACAGTGGAGGAAATGGCAACGTACCAAAAACTATTTTTTTTTCCTTGCGGGAGAGGGGGGGTCACTGCTCTGTGTGGTCAAGCTTTCGCTTTTAAAGGGGTGATAAATCAGTGTTCGCCTTTTTAAGCGTTTGCTGATTTAATATAGGCCATCTGCATCAATATCAGAGGAATCAGTCTCACCTTGGGAGGCGGGATCCACTTTTCTCTAAGCAAAGTGTATTCTTGCAGTAGGATCTTTTTCAGGTCCTGCATGGATGTTAAAGAAATCCATAAAATTCTTTGCCAGCATTAAATGATCCTGCAAACAGACTTGGGAGATTCAGACAGCAGTGGATTGGACAAACCAACCAAAGGTAGTTTGGGTTTGCTGGCTGGGGCCTCATTTGTGGTGTGTACTTTGACCTGAAGGCCTTACGTTATGGGAGAGTAATGGAGACCTGAACTTGGCCCCCCCTTCAACCCCTTTCCTGACAAACCGGAGGAAGTCCACCATTAACCTTGGTAGCAAGCACTTGTACTTCAGAGGCTGGGACCTGCGATTCGGCTACAAGCTCAACCTAGGAGAAGGCCACAACTTATAAGGAACGGCAATGGTATAGATACCTCCAGAAAGTTGACCCACAAGGTGTTAGATACACTAGTCAAGGATGTGCGTGCTCTGAAAGAGAAATGCCCCCCTGCACCCCCCACACCCCCCGCTACTTAAATATAGCAACTCCGAGATCGCACAAGTAAACTGAAATCTCCACCTATGGAGATTTCCATTTAAAATTTTCAACGGCTCGCACTTTAGATGCATATAGTTCGATCCATATGTATTTGCGGTTTTACGCTTTCGCGTAAATAAAGTAGACCTGGCAAAAAGGGCTAGTTCTGGCACAACCTACATGTCGATCAGATCTAGAACATCTATGCTCAATGTCTATTCCAGAAGGTTTAGAATCTGTCATGTTGGAATTAAAACCCTACGTAAAGAATATGTGGCTGTGCTCCTGTTCAATGCCTGGCTAAATAAAAGTTCTTATCCACAGTGTATTCTAAGCAAAGCTATCCCTCACCTTACCCAAGGACCCTATACCAATATATCTACAGCCAATCATCTTTTATCCCTAATCTACTTACTTTCCTCTCTCCTTTCCTTACCACTTCCTACTCTTCCCTTCCAACACCCAATTTTTATTACACCCAACTATTCCTCATTTGACTCACCATTTTCTCTCCCCCTTCTTTCATCTTCACCTTCTATCATCGCCCTCTACCCATACACTAGCACATTCACAACGCTACATCTTACCCAACCTTCCACAATCTTCCTCTCACTCAACTACTAATGTTTCAACCTCTACCAAATCCAATGCAAGATCCAACCACCATCTGTGGTGACACATCTGCTGGTTTCTCTGGTGCTTTCTCTCAAAAGTACATTTATGTACACTAACTTTTAGTTATGTACTCACCATAACTTCAGATGTTTGGGATCCATCTCGCCTACATTCTGACTGATGGGTTCGGAGCCGATCCCTCGGCTCCGACTCAGCACGCTTATGCCAAAGAGCGAAGTCTCTTATTGGCTGAGCTTACTATATCCCAGGATGTACCACTACCAGTCCCCCAGATCTAGTTTGTCCGCATACATGCACACATGCACGCCCTGCTTATATAACATCGTCAGATGAAACAAGATAAAACAGTAGAACTCAAAACCGTTCAATCTCTTCTGATCTCCAAGGCAGGGGGAAGGAGGGTGGGTATTAGGAATGTAGGCGAGATGGATCCCAAACATCTGAAGTTATGGTGAGTACATAACTAAAAGATGTTATGTGATCCTATCTCGCCTACATTCTGACTGATGGGACAGCGTCCTAGCACCTGAATCCTGGGTGGCTCACTGGAAAACACTCCTGAGTACCGTGGAACCAAATGATGCTCGCCCTTTAGATGCCACATCCAATTTATAGTGGGAAATGAAAGTGTGCGGATTGGACCAAGTAGCCGCAGCACAAATCTCCGATATAGCGAGCTTGGAATGAAAAGCTATAGAAGTCGCCATAGCCCTGGTAGAGTGAGCTTTGATAGATGTTGTAAGCTGCTTATTCGAAGAAGAATAAGCCTGAGTTATACAATCTCTAATCCATTTGGAGATAGTAGCTTTTGTTATGGTTTTACCCAATTTATTGTCTGAGAAGGACACAAACAACTGGTCTGACTTACGAAATTGCTGAGTCCTGTCTAAATAGAAACGCAATTGCCTGTGAACATCCAACTTATGGAGAGTATATTCTGCTTCATTGGAAAATTTTGGGAAGAAAACTGGTAGCTCTAGAGATTGTTGGAGACAGAGATTAGAACAGACCTTTGGGACAAAGGATGGATTAGGCCTAAGTGATACTCTATCCTTGTGGAAAATCAAGTACAGTGGTTTAATAGACAGAGCTTGAAGCTCTGAAACTCTTCTTGCAGAAGTAATTGCAACTAAGAAGGTAGTTTTCCAAGACAGATATTTTAGTTCACATGTAGCAGCCGGTTCGAAAGGGGAAGATGTTAATGCACGAAGCACCAAATCAAGATCCCACGGAGGCGCAGGATGAAAAACTGGGGGTCTTAATAGGCCCGCACCTTTAATGAAAGTTTTGCATAGTCTGCTGCTCATCAATGGAGGATCCATGGATTCGTGGAATTTAGAGATAGCCGCCAGTTGGACTTTAATAGTAGAGACAGAAGATCCTTGATTAAACAGAGATGTTAAGAATTTCAAAACTTCCGGGATTGGAGCAGTGATAGGGTCTAAGCCCCTGAGTTGAGCCCAGATAGCAAACCTCTTCCACTTACTGAGGTACAATTTCTTAGTGGTGGGTTTGTGGGCTGAAGATAAAATGTGAATAACTTCCGGGTCTAATGTGTGACTTCTGACTAAGGTCGGAAGTGGAGGAGCCAAGCTGTCAACTTCAAGGAGTGTAGGGACTGATGCTGTCGCCCCGACTGATGAATTAGCAGATCCGGAGTTAGATCTAAAGTCCAAGGATCGTCCACCGCATGTTTTTTCAGGTAGGGAAACCAAACTTGACGAGGCCAGTATGGAGCAATCAGTATCATTGTGGACCCCAATTGAGAAGCTTTTTGAATGACTTTGGAGAGAAGTGGAATCGGAGGAAAGGCATAAAGTAGCCCTGTTGGCCAAGGTTGTGCTAGAGCATCCATAGCTGCTTCTCCTTGATGTGGAATCAAGGGGAAGGACCTTTGCACTTGGTGTTTAGTGGTGTTGCAAATAGGTCGCAGCAGCGTCCCCATCTCCTGAAAAGCTGAGGTGCTACTGTTTGCTTTAGGGACCACTCCTGAGGACAGAGAATTCTCCTGGTTACTCTCTCTGCCAATATATTTGATTTCCGAATGTGGGTCGCTACCAAGAAACGGCTGGTAGCTACAGCCCATTCCCACACCCTCATGGCCTCTCTGCAAAGAGGGTAAGATCTGGTCCCTCCTTGTTTGTTTAGATACCAGACCACCGACATGTTGTCTGTGTGGATGGCGATTATGCCCTGAGGGAGAACCTTGTGTAAGGCCTGTAGGGACAGAAGTACAGCCCTCATCTCCAATACATTGATGTGGAGAAGAGCTTCGTCTGGAAGCCAGGAGCCCTGAACTAACCTGCCCAGACAATGCCCCCCCCCACCCTGTCTGGGAGGCATCTGTCGTCAGGGTGACCACTGGAGAGGAATAACAGAAGGACTTCCTTGATTTAGATTGGATGTCTGAAGCCACCAGCGAAGGTCCCGTTTGCATGTTTCTGTAATTATAATGGGATGATTGAGGGGAAGGTCCTGAAAGGACCATTGAGTTGACAATAGCCACTGAAGAATCCTCATGTGCAATCTTGCCAGAGGAACTAGAAGAACCGTGGCAGACATCGAACCTAAAACTTGTAGGACCATCCTGGCTGGGGCTTTGGATCTTGAAATCAGGGCTTGAACCTGGCCTTGTAAAGTTTGGATCCTTTCGGTCGGAAGAAAAAGCGCATCAATCTTGAGTCTATCTCTGCTCCTATGAATCTTATGCGCTGAGAGGGCAGCAAGACAGACTTTGACCAATTGAATGTAATTCCCAGGGTAGCACCCAGGGAGATGGTGGCTTTGAGGTTGTCCATTAGTAGATGCCTGGTGGTGGCAGTCAGGAGCCAGTCGTCCAGATAGGGAAACACTTGGAATCCAAGACTCCTCAGGTGAGCAGTCACTACTGCCAAACACTTGGTGAACACCCTGGGGCTGTGGTGAGACCAAAGGGCAGTGCACAAAATTGGAAATGACTGTCTCCCAGGCTGAAGCGCAGATACCTCCTGGACGCCTGATGTATCGGTATGTGATAATAGGCGTCCTTGAGGTCTATGGAGCACATCCAAACATCCTTCTCCAACAATGGGAGAATGGATTGTAACGTGACCATTCGAATTTGGATTTCGTGACGGATTGGTTTAGTCTGCTGAGATCCAAAATTGGTCTCAGGTCCCTGTCTTTGGCACTAAAAGAACTTGAGTAATTTCGGATCCGATCTGGTCTGTGGGGACCGGTTGGATGACTCCTTTTTCTAGCAGCTTTAAAGCTTCTGCGGCTGCAATTTCCCTTTGACTGGGTGGTGGGTCCGGGATTTTTTTGGACGGTGGGGGTGAGCATGTGAATGGGATGGTGTAACCTCCGGCAATGATCCAAGCACCCATCTGTCCTGAGTGATTGACTCCCAGGCTTTTAGGTGCTTGGCAAAACGGCACCCGACTGGCTCTGGAGCAGCACAGCCGGGCAATCCCTCACGAGGTGTGGGAGGCTGAAGAGCCACGAAAGGACTCGCGGTCTCCAGAATTGCGGGGCCCTCTGCCGCCTCTGGGACGGCGTCTCCCAGAAAAATTTCCCCGTCCTCTGCCTCTGGAAGGGGAATCTTCCTGCTGTTGAGGAAAAACTTACGTGATTTACGGAACCACATCTTCCCCCCCCCTTTAGCCTTGGGATAAGGCCGAAAGGGAGTGGAATAACGGCACCTACGGCAGATAAAGTTTTTCCCTCTTGCGCACAGCGGTAAGGGTGTCTTTAACCTTAGGTCCAAACAAAGAGGACCCATCAAAGGGAGCGTCGGAAGGAAGACTTGAAGGCCTCCGAACTGACACAAGCGGAGCCAGGCTTGTCTCCGTGAGCCACGCCTGTGCCTGCCGCTCTACCGCCCCTTCGGCCGCATATGAAATGAGCCTCATGGACGAGTTAGAAATTGACGTAAGGATAGCCAACTGAGAGCTAACCGACTGGGCTAGCTGCTCAGGTAGGTTACCAGAGAGGGAATCTGACAGCTCCTTGACCAGATCCCTCTGAAGCCTGGTAAAATGTGCCAAATAATTCAGAGACCTTAAAGTAAAGGCCGCTGAAGTCAGGGTGCGCTTCTGCACCTGTCCATGCTCCTAGACTCCTTATTAGGAGGATGGACGGACGTTGAAGCCTCTGCCACGTCCTGTTGTGTAGCAGATGCCACCACCATGGCATCTACAGCCACGCCTTTAGTGAGGAACTCCTTCTCGGTGGGGCAGACAAAAATTTATTAGGGCGAGAAGGGACTGGTTCCACGGTATCTGGATGTTCCCACGCCCTTGACAAACTAAATCCAGGAGCTAGTCGGGCGGAGACACCCAGGAGGCGGAGGGCTGAGCCCCAAAGGCTTTGAGGAGCACTGACTCATCAGCAGAGGGGTTTGGATATCCAGCCGCCTCGTTGTTTGAGGATCTCTAAGATGTCTGCAAATGAGACATCATCCGAGGACGACTGGGGACCCCTCTGCATCATCAAGATCAGTGTCCGATGTAATAGACTCGGGAGTCCACATGCTTCCTCTTGCACGATCTCTTCCTTGGGGTTCCTCTGAAGACAACTCGAAGAACCCTCAGGAGGAGGGGAACCCCAATGGGGGTAACCTCAGGCCCAGGGGCTCCGCTGCCTACGGACAGGGGAACTGCCAAAGACCCAGTCTCCACGCCCAGGGAAGGTGCCGGTAAAGCCGGAGAGATGGCGAAGACTTGGCCAAGGCACTCCTCATAGCTCTGAAAGCCGGACCCCAGAATCCTGGGAGTGTCCGGTCCCCGGAGCCATGATAGCCGACGGAAGTCCCGCAGCCAAGCACCGAGAGGGAGGCTCGGAACCGATAGCATAGGTCCCAAACATCACCCCGGTCCAGCCGAAGAAGTCCGTGTACCAAACTCGGACCCGAAGGCCCGGTTGGAGTAAGGGTCGGAGCCGACCCTAAGATCTCCACCGGCTCCAACAGCACCTGCTCCGACGGAGCCAAGCGGTCGGAGGAGGAATAGCAATGGATGGGCATGGGCTATCGGCTCGAAGCCAACTGGGTCGGAGCCGAAACAAATTTTGAAAGACTGGGGACTGGAACAGTCTTTGGAGCACCCTGTCTATATCCGAATCCGACATCCTCGATGACTTAGAGGACACTGAACGGGTTCGAGATGGCCTCTCCAACGGCCCCAAAGGGCTAGGGGACCGGCTCGAGGCGACTCGATGACTATCGGCGCCGAAGGAATACCACTAGTTTCCATCGGTGCCGAGGAGGACTTGGCGCCGAGGAGGAAGTGTCTGAGCGGGCAACCTTGTCGGCTCCGAGACCAGTGGAGCCGCGAAGGTGACCCGCCTCGATGCCCCAGCCATCGGCTCGAAGCCAGAGGAGTCGAGACTGGTGGCATCGAGGCAGACCGTTCGCCCTCGGCTCCAAGTCCTTGGAGCCAAGGAGAAGCCTGCCTATGTCTTTGGCGGCGGATCCGACGGACTGGTCGGAGCCGACGCCTTTTCTTTTAGCTGGAGAAGGAGAGGATGCTAAAGCTTCTTCAAAGGAGGGTTTTATTAAGCCTTTAAGAATGAGTTTATTTTTCCTCTCCTGGAGGACCCTTGAGGAAAAAGCGTGACACACGCTGCATGACTCTTGTAAATGTTTTGCACCCAAACAATAAACACAGAGAGAGTGATCATCTGTGATTGACATTTTGAAATTACATTTGGTGCATTTTTTAAAGCCCGAAGGCCTAGGATTCTGAGACATTATGACCAATAATGCAGTAATTCTCTGACAGCAAGAACAACACTATCCTAATTTGCTTGACTTAACTGACTCTACAAAAATCAGTTTACAACTGCCGATTTAAACAATCCGGAACAATAAAACTCAAGGGGATCTGAAATCCCAAGGTTTGAGAGGGGTTGACTGACCGGGAAAGGCCCTACAGATGAAGGAGGCCTGAAATCAGAAAACAACGCCCAATCACACTACAAGTTTTCACAAAAAAAACTCCAATCACTACACAAAGCACAGAGTAGCCGTTAAAACAGCTTTTTATGATAGGAACAGCAAATTTCTGACAGAAAAAAGTAAGTAAAATACTACTCAGCTCAGCCAGCTCGAGACCACGTCTTCGCTAGTTAGCGGCAAACGAGATCTGGGGGACTGGTAGTGGTGCATCCTGGGATATAGTAAGCTCAGCCAATAAGAGACTTCGCTCTTTGGCATAAGCGTGCCGAGTCGGAGCCGAGGGATCGGCTCCGAACCCATCAGTCAGAATGTAGGCGAGATAGGATCACATTACATCCATAAATTAAGATGTTCGAGTGTATTCAGTGTTGCAGTCATTACATTTGGGTTATCTGCTTGCAGGTAGCCCTCAGTCAGCCTGATTAACAAAGTCTTGGGTCCTGCATCTGTTGCTGTCCCTTCTTCCATGACTTCAGGTCGTCAGGGGTATAAAACATGCAGCAAACACCTTTTCTTGCCCCATATGTCAGGTGCCCCCCTAATGGGAAGCAATTAAATATAAAAGGACAATGATATACCTCCAACAAAAAAGCAAATACACCAAAAAGGCTTGTAAGCATAGTAAAGGAAAGTAGAGGTATAGTCAAAAGAAGTTAG
The DNA here is from genome assembly GCF_019279795.1 of Protopterus annectens. Classification (NCBI taxonomy): domain Eukaryota; kingdom Metazoa; phylum Chordata; order Ceratodontiformes; family Protopteridae; genus Protopterus; species Protopterus annectens. Next base: position 18,815,557 of record NC_056743.1, read on the forward strand.
GGGGCTGGAGGGAAAGTAACCAGGACTGCTGCAACAGTGAATACACTCAAACATCTACATTTATGGTAAGTGTACACAACTGTACTATGTTCTTCGTGATTCACTGTTGCAGTCATTACTTTTGGGTAGATTCCCAAAGCTATGGTAGGGAGGAGGAATTTAGATAGCATTAGGGCCAGCTATAAGACCCTGCAAGACTGCAGTGGCAAAGCCAGCTCTGGTTTAGAGAAAATTGACAAATGTTAATGCTTGGTGAAACTATGTAACGAACTCCAGGTAGCAGCTTCGAGGATGTCCCTGGTAAGGATGCCTCTGAGAAAGGCTGTAGAGGTAGATGCAGCCCTGGTGGAGTGAGGTCTGATCCCCTGGAGGATAGGTTTTCCACGATGCTTATAGCAGAAATTAATGCAATGGCTTAACCAGTTAGAAATGGTTTGCTTTGAAATAGACTTCCTCTCTGCCCCTGCAGCAAATGCCACCAGAAGTTGTTCAGATTTCCTTTGAGGTTTAGTCCTGTCCAAGTAGAATCTAAGTTGTCTGTGCACATCTAAGGAATGCAATATTCATTCCCCTTTATTCTGTGGATTGGGAAAGAAGGTTGGCAAATGAATAGACTGATTAAGAGCCACACTGGATACCACCTTGGGCATGAAGGATGGACTGATTTCTAAGGGACGCCCTGTCTGCATGAAAGATGATGAAAGGCTCCACTGCCATTAAGGTCTGCAATTCAGATACCTTTCTAGCTGAAGTGACTGCTAAAAGGAAAGCTGTTTTCCAAGAAAGAAATTTTAAGTTTGCAGTATCAGCTGGCTCGAAAGGAGGTAGAGTGAGTTTCTCCAAGACAAAGTTAAGGTCCCAGGCTAGGGTTGGAGCTCTCCTGGGTGATCTCAAATTTTTGGCCCCTCTGAGGAACTGCTTGAGCAGTGGATGAGAGAAGAGGGGTGGTTCTGTGTTAAAATTAGCTGAAATGGCTGAGGCATGGATTTTATTGGAGAAAAAAGACAGGCCCTTGTGAAGCATCTCAGTTAAGAATTGTAAAATCTGAGGTAAATTGGGCACTGCTGTGCTTATCCCATGAGAGTGGATCCAAGCACAGAATCTTTTCCATTTTGCAGCATAACATTTTCTAGTACTAGGACTCCTTGCCTCTAAAATGATATCCATTACAGGTTTACTGAGGGATGGTAAAGGAGAGATTGGGTAATTAGCCAGGCTGCAAGGTTCAGTGTTAGAAGCTGAGGGTGCAGAAACTGGTTCTCCTGCTGAGACAACAGGCAAGAAAGTCTGAGGCAGGTGCCATGGGGATAACCGTGACACAGTGCGCAAGAGGGGGTTACCAGTGTTGGAGCGGCCAGTCTGGAGCAATCAAAATCATCCTTGGTTTGTCCTGTTTGATTTTTAGTAGTACTTTGGAGAGCAGAGGGGGAAGGCATAGACTGAAAGGTTTTTCCAGCTAAAGGACAGAGCATCCACTTTCCAGGCGTGTTTGTGGGGAGTCCTTGTGCAAAATTTGTCTAATTGGTAGTTCTAATAGTATGCAAACAAGTCTATATCTGGGCTTCCCCATTTGCTTGTTAACACATTGAAAATCCTTGGTTCCAGTTTCCACTCGTGTGGGTCCATGAGGTTTCTGCTTAGTCCATCTGCCAGTGTATTTAATTTTCCTGGCAGGAACTGAGCTTGTAGTTGCACGTGGGAGCTCAAGGCTGTGTTCCACAATGCCATGTCTAGTCTGCAGAAGGGGAAGAATGTGTACCCCCCCCCCTGCTTGTTTATGTACCACATAACAGTGGTGTTTGTTAGTCTTTACCATTGGTTGTCCTGGAAGAATGTGGTCCTTGAAGGCTGTCAGAGCATTCTGTACAGCTAACATTTCCTTTTGATTGATATGCAGGTGCATTTGACTTGGGTTCCATATGATTTGAATGCACTTCCCTGCTAGTGAGCCCCCCATGCATAGTCTGATGCATCTCTCAGGGTTTGGGCAGCAGGGGGTGGTATGGAAAGGTAGTCCCTTGTTTTGGTGGCAGGCCTCTGCCCACCAAAGGAACTCTAGACGTAGGCAAGGTAGGATAGGAATCACTGTTTCTAGATCCTGAGAATGTTGACACCACAGGCTTTTTAGATACCACTGTAGTTTCCTCATATGCAGTCTTGCATATGGAATTAGAAGCATGCAGAAGGCCATGAACCCCAAGGCTTGCAGTATTTGTCTTGCAGATAGCAGGGTTTTTGTTGTCACTTGTTTGAAGTAGGTAGTCAAATGAATTTGTTTCTCTGGCATGAGGTAAGCCATCTGGGAAGTTGTATTCAAGCTTGCTCCCAGGAATATAATCTGTTGGAAGGGTACTAGATGAGATTTCTTTTCATTTATTTTGTACCCCAGCGAGGTTAGAAGTTTCTTTACGAATGCCAGATGTTTTAATAGCATGTCCTGGCTTTCTGCCTGAATCAAACAATCGTCCAGGTATGGATATATTTGAATATTACTCTGCCTGCAAAATGCAATGGCTGCAGCTAGACACTTTGTCAATACCCTGGGGGCAGAAGACAAGCCAAAGGGAAGTGCAGAGAACTGATAGTGCATGGAGCCTGCCCTGAAGCGTAGGCATTTCCTGCAAGATTCCCTTATTGGAATGTGCAGGTAAGCTTCCTTTAAGTCTAAGGTTGCCAACCAGGCATCTTCGCCTAGCATAGGAAGCAGCTGTTGAAATGTTAGCATTTTGAATTTTGGGATTACCGAAAAGGTGTTTAGAATAGAGAGGTTCAGGATAGGACGCCAAGAGCTGTCTTTTCTGGGTACCAGAAAAGTCAAATAAAAACCTTGTCCCCTTTCTTCTGCTGGGATAGGTTGAATAGCCCTGATACTTAGGAGAGCGAGAACCTGCTGTTGAGCCTCTGCCCACTGACTTGAGCGTAGGTCTGGCCAACAGATTAGGGTTCCGTAGGGTGTGGAAGTGGAATCTGTGTCCTTGGAAAACTATATTTAAAACCTATTTGTCCTGGGTAATGAGTTCCTAGTATTTTGCATGCAGGGTGAGCTTTCCTCCTAAGGGAGTAGGCAGTTCAGCAGGGCTTGGAAGGGTTAAAGTTAAGTCATTTTGATATTTTTTCTATAGGGGCGTGTCTTACTACTTCCTGTTTTGGAAGTGGGAGCCCCCCATTGCCTAGGCCTGTGTGTAGCCTGAGACTGTAACCTAGGTGGTCTGCTGTTCCTGTGTTTGGACTGAAGGCCTGGAAGAGACCGGAAAGGACCAATTCTTTCAAGGCCAATGCCTACTAAATCTGGGAAGCTGTACTTGCAGGAAATCTTTAACAGCTTGCATAGATTTAGCTTTTTCCTCCATCTTTTTGAGGACTTCTGCTTTGTTGCCAAACAGGCGGTCTTGTTTTAAGGGAGCATCCAGTAATTTAGCTTTAACATAATCTAGCAAGTTTTGCTCCTTAAGCCAAGCATGCCTTCTATGTACAGACCCAGTGACAGCAGCCCTCGAAGATGCTTCTAGAGAGTCAAAACCACATTGTAAAATATGTTTACCAACTTGTTCAGCGGAATGCATTAAATCCTGTAATTCGTTATGTTCAGCACAGTCAGGAATAAACTTTTTCTGTACAAGTAGTCCCATAATATGCTAATGATACTTTAACATATGAAATTGGCAATTTAAGGCCCTAATGGCCGAAGTAGCAGAAGTGTATACCTTCTTACCCAATCTGTCCAAGGCCCTAGAATTTCCATCAGAGGGGGTAGAATTTTCGGCAGCAGAAGCTTTGCTTTAATGCACTTTGGTCCTTGGGAAATGGTCTCTGAATCTACAGTAGGATTCTTGAAGAGGAACTTGAGAGAGTCAGGTACTTTCCCAGCGGAAATGCTCCCTAACAGTGTGCAAGGTTTCACCAAAAGAAACATTCTGGAGGGGAAGCAGAGGGAATGGAATCATCTGCATCAGAATCTTCATAGGTAGATAAGGGCAAATCCTGGTAATCAGAAAAAAAAAACAGATTTCAGAATCCTGATCAGAAGAATCAGAAGCAAAATCAGTTCTAGGTCTCAGAGGGGGAAGGCTGGCTTCCCCTAATTAAAGTATTAAGGTCTTCAGCCATTCTAAGCATTTTTTTAGGCATATGGGCCTGACCATGCGGTTTGGATGTCGGTTTTCTAGGCGTGGGTCGAGTTTTAGGCCTGGATGAAAAAGATGGCGTCGGATAACATTCAAATCTGTAAGCAAACATACACCCTCAGAAGCAGATGCCTGCAAAGCGGCTCCGGACCCATCCAAGGTGGAGACACCCCCAGGTTTCATAGTCGAAGAAGCATCTCGCGGCATACCGTAATCTGAATGGGTCTTGGTAGATGCCTGCGAATCTTAAGTAGCAGGTATCAGAGTCTGCGAAAGCGCCCCACTGAGTACCAGCGAACTGGCCACTAGCTTAAGGTAAGCGTCGGCAGTTTTGGACCTATGTAATCTGTCTCTCTCCTTTCGTTTTTTCAGAATATCGGTAGTCGGACGTTTTACCGAAGCCATTTCTTGATAAACCGTATACCAAAATAATTTGCTGCAAAAATAGGCAACGAATAGTTCAGGGGTTGAATAAGGCACAAAACCGACAGCGAGGGCTGTCATAGTCTGGGCCTAAGCAAGGAATGCAGTACGAATGAAAATCTTTGAGGTATTTGCTTTCTACAGCTAAGACAATTGTTAACTTTTACTGACCTCGGTTAAGAGCAAGAAAAAGGATCACAACGGGGTACTTAGATTTTTCAAAAACTTCGGTTCTGAAACTTGTAAACAAAAAATTTCAGGAGTCGGCCCAACCGGCACTTGCGAATGGCTTCTGCTTCGGGCACAGCGCGGCAAGAAAGACTGATGTAATGGCATCGGATGCATGTTATATACCCCTGACGACCTAATGTCATGGAAGTAGACAGCAACTGACCCAGGAATCCAAGACTCTAGTATTCAGGCCGGTTGAGGGCTACCTGGCAGGCAGATAACCCAAATGAAATGACTGCAACAGTGAAACACAAAAAACATCTGGTCTGTAGCTGTGGAAGCAGCCCGACTACGAGGAGATTCAGTAGGAAGGCAAGTTGCTGCCTGTTCTCTAAAGTGTTCACCTGCATTTTTTCTGTTGCATTTACTATTTCTTCTTTATAAGCCTGTCTAAATTATTAAGTGTTATTCTAAGCTCTTCGTTTTGGTTTAAGCACTTGGGCTTTAGGCCCATCCCTTAGCTCTCCCTAGCCTTTCTCCCTCAGATTCTGACAAATATGGATGGACATTTGCTAGTTTCTCCTGGCAGTCTGGTTGATATGGGCATCCTGAGACAATGTAGCAACTGACTGATGTACATGGACACCACCTAGGAACACAATCCGTGAGAGATGCAATTACAGTAAGAACCAAGAGACCAAGCTCTCTCCTCCTCAAGCCAGTACATCTGGCCCTGAAAAGTTTCTCAACACAATAACTATACCTCAATCACCACCCACACCTACACAACACACATCTCCATATGCAGAGGTCCTCCACACAAACATACCCAAACAAAGGAGACCCACAGAGGCAAAACCACACGCGATCTCCACAGCCTTACACACCACATACCATGCACAGTCCACAAACACCTGTGCCTCACAACCACTAAGGAGTCAGAAGAAACCCAACATATTAGTCACAGCTGACTCCATTGTGAGACGCACAGATGTGCCTATTGCCAGGCTGAATAAGGAGAAAGTCACGGTTAACTGCCTGTCACGTGCCAGAATCCACCATAAACACACGCACTCAATTCTCTCAAAAAGTACTGTTATGACTATGTCATAGTCCATGTTGGTGTGAATAACTTGTGACATACCTCTTTGGAATATAAGAGGAGACATGATTAAGCTCACTGATTATGTGTCCGAAGCAGGTATGTCCCTAGCCTTAAGCAGCATGATTCCCCAATGCAAACAGAAAATGACTAACAATTGGCTTAGTTTCTGGTGTCATTCCAGGGGGATCTAGTACCGGACAGACTGGGAAGATATGATCGACAGACAATGATGCTTTGCCAGAGATGGCCTACATCTATCTCACCTGGGCTTCAGGCATCTGGCAAAGGCTCTGAGTCTTGCCTCCCCTATAGTGCCTTTTTTAGAAAAAGTGAAGAAGTTAAAACTATCAACATAAAAATTTCAACAACACACAAATTAAAGGTCATGCTGCTAAATGCTAGGAGTCTAAACATGAAACTGTACTCATAGGTTCATAGGTAGATACTAGGCTATCTGCCCTAGGGCATTTATAAGCCTAGCCAGAGTGTATTTGGCTTCCGCCTCCCTATTAGATTAGCCTACTGTGCGCCTCTGTAAAGTAGGTCGCAGAAGGTACCCTTTTAAGATTAATTTACTATGCATCTGTCTAGCAGGGACAAAGAAGAGATCCCAGGGGTGAATTTGCTATTTCCCATCCACGCATCCAGATTTCGCTTGAAGAGGGTCAGCGAGGGGCTATGTCTAACATGAATTGGGATTCTATTCCAGAGTGAGGGGAGCCTCTGGGAAATGAATCTGTCCCTCCAGCATGTCCTATTTATTTTAGTGCTGAGGTTTAGGTCCCTGGAGCGTGTAGCTCTAAGGGACTTGGATTTTTTGAGGTGGAGCATGTCCATTAATTCTGGGTTTGACATGGCTTTGTACGTCAGGCATAGATTGCCTCTGAATAGGCGGTAAGCAACTGAGTAAAGCTGGAATTTCTTTAGTCGAGCTGCATAGGACATCTGTTTGTAGCCCATGATCCTCTTGGTGAGGTACTTTTGGGGTCTCTCCAGTTGCTGCAGCTGTCGGTTAAGGTACACCCCAAAAGGGGCATTGTATTCAATTATGGGCCTGATGAGTGACGAGTAGAGGGGCACAATGACCTCTCTTGATCTAGATGCGAACCCTTTCGTGATAAGGTGGGCTATATAGAAGGTCTTTCTAACCACTTTGGCAACGTGATTATCAAAGGAGAGATTACTATCTACGTTGGTCCCCAAATCTCTAATTACTTCTTCCGTACTTAATGGATTTCCACCTATGTGATAATTTGTAGGCACCTTGTTTTTCCCAAAGGGGATGACTATGCACTTTTTAGCATTTAGCTTGAGGCCGTGGCTCTGGCACCAAGCATCCGTCTGTGAGACCCTTTTGGAGGATGCTTGTGTCAGCTGGAGATTCGATTATGGCCCCCAGTTTGCAGTCATCTGCGAACTTTGTCAGCCATAATCCCCCCGTGTTAGCCTGAACCTCAAAGAAGTATATACCGAACAAGAGAGGTCCCAGAACCAAGACCTGTGGGACGCCACTTGTAACTGGTTTGGATTCGGACATGGCACCTGCGATTCTGACCATGTGGGTTCTATCTCTGAGCCAGTTTGCAACCCATCTTGTGATACAGGGGTTGATATTTAAGCTGGTAAGCTTATTTATGATGCCCGAGTGGGGTATTGTGTCGAAGGCTTTTGCGAGGTCCAGGTAGGCTGTGTGGACTACCTTGCCCTCATCTATGGCTTTGGAAACTGTTTCAAAGAAATCAACTAGGTTTAAGAGGCAAGAACTGCCCTTAAAGCCGAATTGGGTAGGGTCCAGTGTCTGGAGGCTCCCAATGTCTTTGTTTATGAGTTCCATGATAATACTCTCCATAGCTTTACAGACCAGACTAGTCAGGCTTATAGGGCGATAGCTCCTGGGGTCCATTGTAGCACCACCTTTGTGGAGTGGGACCACTGTAGCTGTACGCCACTCTTTGGGTACATATCCTGTGGTAAGGCTAAGTTTGAACAGTGACTTAATGTGAGGGTTCAGTTCTTCTTGGAGCTCGTGTAAGACACAGCCTGGGACACCGTCCGGTCCCACAGATGCTGTGTTTTTTGCTTTGGAGAGGGCAGCTTTCTCACCTGTGCATCTGTGATGTCAGGGAGGTTACATTCAGTTGGGACAGGCATTTGCTCCTTTGGGGGGGGGGAGTTTGCGCTGAATCTGTCTGCCAGGATGTTGGCTATGTCTGTAGGTTCGGTATATTTTGTACTGTTATGCAACAATTCAGAGCATATCTGGGAGTTTCCACCCATGTTTCCTGACATAACTAAAGAAGGCCTTGTGATTATCTTTAGTGTCTAGGGCAATTTTCTTTCGAAACCGGCCTTTGATGATTTTATGAGGGATCGAAGTTTCTTGCTAATACTGATCAGAGATGCCTTCCCTTTTTGGGATTTTGATCTGTCATGTAGTAGCTTCCTCCTTCTGTTGTATAGCTTATTTATAGCCGGGTTCCACCAGACCAGTCTCTTGTTTTTGGAGGAGTGAGTCTTGGTTTTATTTGGGATAGCACGATCCATGCATTCCTGCAGGTGCTCATAGAATGCATTTGTAAAGGATTCTGTGGATTGGGCTGTATGTATTATCCTCTGGCCCAGGGGCTTTGAAGGATTTCACCTAAGTCTTGAGAAGTGCAAAGTTGGCTTTTGAGAAATTCTTTACAGTGATTTCCTTGGCTGGGGGTGGGGACGGGATATGGATGTCCAGGGAAATTTGTTTATGGTCTGATCTTACCACTGAGGGGTTTACCTCTGATGTGGAACATAGAGCCCCCCATGTTGGTGATGACCAGGTCCAATATGTCGTTCCCTCTTGTGGGAGTGGTGACGAGTTGTTCCATCGCGTTAGAGTTTATAAATTCAAGGAACCGTTGGGCGAAGGTGTTTGGGCTTGAGTAGTTTTCCCAGTCAAATGTTTGGGTAGTTGAAGTTACCCAATAACATAGTGTTTGGAGAGACCTTCATACTCTCCAGTGTTCTCAGGAATGCCAAATGGGGTTAAATGTAATAGGGAGGGTGTTCTGTAGCAGGCTACAAACTAAAAGGCAGTTTTGCCCGCTGTTAGTTGCACATGGATGGTTTCCGATGCTTTGTGCAGTGCCACTAACCTGGAGGTGTAGGTATCTTTAATGAATATAGATACTCCCCCTCCTTTTGTGCTTTGGTCCGAGTTTTGGGGCCGAAACGCATGGTATGAGTTATAACCTGGTAGTGCTGGGGTGCTCTCAGGAGCCTTGAACCAGGTTTCTATTACTGCACAGACATTGATTTTCTCCATACTGAGGACAGCCTCGAGTGCGTGCATCTTGAGGTTTAGACTTCTGGCATTGAGTAGCATTACCTTTAGTTTTTTTATCCTTGGGTTGTCTATGGAGGTGGGTTTGTCCTTTGAGCCTTGCCTAAAAAGGCACTATGGGGGTGGCAAGAGCCTTGGCCAGTATACGAAAGCCTAAGGGTGACAGGTGCAAGCCGTCCCTAGTGACGCATCGTGGCTTGTCGAGCATGTCATCCCAGGCTGACAGTCACTGGATCCCCTTTGAATGACACCAATACTTTAGCCAATTGTTGAAACTGATCATTTTGTCTTTATACTACGGCATCATTCTTGGTGAGGGCAAGATGCTACTCAAGGTCAGGGTCATACCAGCCTGGGCTACATGGTCAGAGAGCTCCTCTATGTCTCTTTTCATGTCGTCCAGGGAAGTATGTCTCAGTTCACTGACGGAGTCATACTTGTACTTGCTTTGCCGTGACCTGAGTGCTTCCGTTATGTGGCGGATCCTGGCACCCGACAGGCAGCTTACAGTGACCTTCTCCTTGTTCAGTCTGATGAGCGGGACGTCAGTGTGCCAGACAATAGAGTCCCCTATAACAAGTGTATTTGGTGTGTTGTTTGGCCTTAAGGGCTGTGACTGTGAGGCACACTGATTTTGTTAGATATGTGATTCGTGGGTATTGAGGGGTGGCTGTTGCTTGGATATCTGCTTAGAGGTCTTTGCTGTTGAGGCAGATTTTTATTTAGAGCCTCCGAGTATGTTTTTGTGTGTTTATGTGTTGGGTATGCAGATGCAATAAGTCTGTGTGAGACTGGATTTGTGGTGTGGGTGGTTACCTTTTCCTCCTGAATGACTGTGCCAGTCTTGGGTTGAGAGAGCTCTGCCTCCAGTTTGGCTGTGTAACTGCATACTCACTGCAAGCATTCCTAACCCTGGAAAATGCTGACATCTGTGCAGTCACAGAAACCTGGTTCAAAGCTGCAGAAATCACCCCAGCAGCCTTACCTGGTTACTCATCCCATCATACATTCAGACCCCAAACTGAGGGCAGTAAAACAAAAGGAGGTGGAATTTCACTTTACATTAAAGACATACACACCTCCAGGCTTGTAAAACAGTACGACGCACAGGAGACATTCCAGGTGCAGTTAACTACTGAAAAGACCCCTATTCAAATCAAAACTAACTACCAGCACCTAAATATGACTCAAGATTCCCAATCTGCTTACTTGGACCTGTTCGAAGCTATCAAGATATGACCCTGGGTGACTAATTTTCCAAACAGACTTGAAGAACTACTAATGCCAGAACAGATATGCCCAGAGATTCCTTGACTTTGTCAATGCAAATGCCTTGGAACAGCTAGTTGAAACTCCTACAAGGGCTGATAACATCTTAACATGGTATTAACCAACATGAGTTACCACTGCAGCATCCATATATCATCATCCTCCCTGTAAGATCTGACCATAAACCAGTCTCTTTCGAAGTCACCATTGCCACCAACCCCCCTCTAGCTAGGATCACACAAAAACGTCTCCAAAGCTGACTACAGCCTCCTGAGGGATGGTATAAACGGTTTCACAGTCCCCTCCCCCTCTGTAGGAATTGGCACAAATATCCACAACTACACCAAAGCACTTTATGAGCATTTATATAGATGCATGGAAGCAGGAATACCCGACAGGACTAAGTTATCCTCCGAAAGGGAGAGTAAAACCAGTCTGGTGGACATCAGATATAAACTCTATAACAAAAGGAAAAATATGCTATCAAACACCAAAAAAAAAGAGCAGGTGCCCAATTGGAAGCAATGTCCCTTAGCCTGACCAAGCAAATAAGAGCACTAGTGAAATCCTCCAAAGCAAACTTCGAGTCCAAAATGGCCACATCTACTAGAGTCCGTCATAAGGCTTTGTTCACATATGTCTGCAACCTCAAAGGAAGAACCCAGATTTGTTCAGACCTGGTGGTCAAGGACACCAAATATAAAAATGCCGTAGATATAGCAAACTTGCGGGCTGACAGAATCAGCGATAACTTTACCCCACTCTCCCCCCATCACATCAGTACATCAGGACATCCCCGGTACCTGCCCCCTTCTCCTTATTTCTAGGGAACAGGTCATCCCTGCTCTCAAAAGGCAAAAAATAGTCTCCATGGGACCACATAACATCCCAGGGTGCATCCAACATGAACTCGGGCAGAAACTTGCAGCAACATTAGGTACCTTATTCAACCAAAGCCTGAGTACTGGCGTCATCCCAGCTGAGTGGAGGACCGCCACCAACATCCCTTTACACAAAGGTGGAGCGCCTACCGACCCAGGAAATTATAGACCCATCAGCCTAACTAGCCTGATCTGCAAGGTCATGGAACGGATCACGGACCTAGTTAACAAGGACATTGGCAACCTCCAAACATTTGATCCTACGTAGTTTGGCTTCATCAATGGGAGGTCAAATCTGCTAAATTTGGTTGACTTCTTTGAGACAGTCACCAAAGCTATGGATGAGTGGAATATGGTGCACACTGCCTACCTTGATGTGGCCAAAGCCTTTGACACTATTCCCCACTCGGGCATAACTGATAAACTCTCTCAACCATGCATCAATCCATACGTTACCAGATGGGTAGCAAATTGGCTCACTGATAGAACCCACATAGTCAAAACAGGGGAAGCAACCTCAAGAAGTAAACCTGTAACAAGTGGTGTACCCCAGGGTTCAGTCTTGGGACCTCTTATCTGGGATATACTTTTTTGAGGTGCAAGCCAAAACCAGTGGGCTATGGCTAAGTCTGAAAAAGACAGCAAGCTGGGTACGGTCTTCAATTCCCCTAGTGAACGGACATCCTCCAGGAGGGTCTCACTCACACAAATGACTGGTGCCAGAACCATGGCCTCAAACTAAATACAAAAAATGCATCATCATCCCCTTTGGGGAGAGTGATGTCCCCACAAATTATCACATTAATAACAATGTCTTAAGCACTCAGTCTTGAGGGATTTGGGCACCCACGTTGATAGCCACCTGACATTTGACCAGCATGTTGCTTCCATGGTATGGAAAGTCTTCCACATGGCCTACCTTATAAGTAAGAGTAGCTCATCCAGGGACAAGAAAGTCATGACATTTCTGTATTTTTCCCTAATAAGGGTCTTTAATGAGTAAGACACACCTTTCGGCATGTCCTTGGCAAAGCACATACAGCAGCTGGAGAGAGCACAGAGGCTCCTCACGAGGAGAATCCAGGGCCTCAAACATCTACTATATACAGATAAACTAAAAGCCCTATCCCTCTACTCAGTTTCATAAAGACTCCTCAGAGATGACCTCTGCTTGCATACATGGCGATCATCGACCGAACCTTGATGGGACTGCTGCATAGCTGCAAGTAAAGTTCCACTCAAGTAACCCACACGCATAGTTTTGGGGTGAGGCAAAAAGTTCTATGTCTGGGCTCCCATTTGCGTGTCAACATGTTGAAAATCCGTGGTTCCAGTTTCCATTCATGAAGGTCCATGAGATTTCTGCTTAGTCTGCAAGAACATTCTGCTTTCCTGGCAGGAATTTAGCTTGTAGCTGTACTTGGTAGCTCAAGGCCATGTTCCACAATGCCGTGGATAGTCTGCAGATGGGGTAGGAATGTGTACCGCCCTGCTTATGTACCACATAACTGTGGTGGTGTCCGTCTATCAGTAATTGTCCTAGATGAAGGTAGTCCTTGAAGGCTGTCAGCGCTTTCTGTACAGCTAGCATTTCTTTTTGATTGATATGTAGGTGCATTTGTTTTGGGCTCCATTTGCCCTGAATGCACTTCCCTGCCAGATGAGCCCCCCATGCATAGTCTGATGCATCTGTTAGGGTTTGGGAGGCAGGAGATGGTGTGAATGGCAGTCCCTTGTTTTGGTGGCAGGCATCTGCCCACCATAGGAACTTCTAGGCGCAGGCAAGGTATGATAGGAATCAATGTTTCCAGGCTGTGACAATGTTGACTCCATAAACTTTTTAAGTACCACTGAAGTTTCCTCATATGCAGTCTTGCATATGGAATTAAAAGAATGCATGAGGCCATGAACCCCAAGGCTTGCAGTATTTGCCTTGCAGATAGCGAGGTTTTTGTGGCCACCTGTTTCAAGTCAGTCACCAAATGAATTTGCTTTTCTGGCGTAAGGAAAGCCACCTGGGAAGTTGTATTCAAGCTTGCACCTAGGAATGTAATTTTTTGAGAGGGTACCAGTTGAGATTTCGTTTCGTTTATGGTGTACCCTAGACAGGTTAGAAGTCTTTTTACAAATGCCAGATGTTTTAGAAGAATGGCCTGGTTTTCTGCCCGAATTAGACAAGCGTCCAGGTATGGATATATTTGAATATTTCTTTGCCTGCAAAATGCAATTACTGGAGCCAGGCACATTGTGAATACCCTGGGTGCAGTAGACAAGCCAAAGGGCAGTACAGAGAACTAAAACTGCATGCGACCCACTTTGAAGCGCAGGAATCTTCTGCAAGATTCACGGATAGGGATTATGCAGGTAAGCCTCTTAAGTCGAGAGTTGCCAACCAGGCATCCCTGCCTAGCATAGGAAGTAACTGGTGAAGAGTCAGCATCTTGAATTTTGGAATGTCCAGAAAGGTGTTTAGACAGGTCCAGAATTGGACGCCATGATTTGTCCTTTTTTC
>NC_056743.1:19190425-19217925 GCF_019279795.1 Protopterus annectens
GCAAAGGGATTACTGATCAAAACTCTGGCTTGGATTAACTGTAGGTGGAAAATACTCCAGACAGATGATACAATTTACTGTGGCAGTGCCTCGCAATCCCAAAAAAGTAATCCTAGTTCCATACAGTTTTAGCTGTAAAATATCTGTTCTAACTTTCTAAAAAAGAAGGAAAATATAGGTGTAAACACAGGATACAAACTGCATATTTCACATTTCTGGACAGCCTGTATTCCCTCAGGATGCACTTCATATTGACATACAATGCTCAATGACTTCTAAAACCAAGAAAGGAACTTTCCAAGCACTTTGAAATCTGTTTTAGTGCTTTCGTCAGCATCAATCAGCTGACTTCATCAAAACAGTACACTGCTACTAGAAGCCATTTTATATAAAAAAAATTCAAGTCACATGACAATCCAATTAAACAATAAACAAATCTTAAAATTACATCTAAAACAGTGCACCGCCAGTTGTATAAACTGTTTTGTAGAGCCATAATACCCTTCCTGATACTAAATAAAACTAATAACCACATGAGAATACACAGTGAAAAGATATATATATATATATAAAAGATATATATATATATATATATATATATATATATATATATATATATATATGTGAGTATAAATATGTAAATTGTGTAAAAGTGTAGCAGCAACCTCCTACGAGCCTAATATAACCACCAGAAATGTCAATAATAAAACTTCCTATTAATAATAAAGAACTGCCCTCTACTTTATTCTGTCTCCTTAGTCCATTAATAGTTCCAATAAGCTTTTAATTTCAGAAAACTAATCAGACTCAATGCATCATTTAGTCCCGGAAACTTGGTTGCATTTAGCCTGACTTGCCAAACCAGTTCCCTGAACTCTAAGTAATCTTCCCAGGGACCCCAACGTATTTCTTGTGCAACTTTTTCAAGGACCAAAAACCTTAACACATGTCCAGGAAACTGTTTAACATGTTTCAACAAAGCATTGTTTTTGTTATAATTTCTGATGTCTCTAACATGCTCGTAAATCCTGTCCTTAAAGCATCTTTTGGTTTTTCCAACATAAAATCCTTGACAGTTACTACACAGGGCTACATAAACTACTCCCCTACTGGTGCAGCTATGCTTTCCCAAAGGTCTAACATAAATGTTGTTGATTTTAATGTTAATATCAGTACAAATCATACAACACAGTGCACAAAATCAGCACTTTTTGGTGCCACCGTGCTCCATAGATTTCACCAAGTTGCCCTGTTCCATTAAATTCTTGATGGCAACAACTCTCCTAAAAATAATACTAGGTGTAGACCCTACCTTGTCTACCACATCCATCTGGGAAAAAATGTACCAGTTTTTCTTGAGAATATCATATATTTGTTGGTGATCTTGTGAAAACCTGATTACTAAGGATAGATGGAAGGCATTAGATGAGCCACCTTTCTCTCTTACCTTGCTCCTCCCTGTTAGTATTTGAGGGAACATCCTCAAATTCCCTACCTAAATTGTAAAGGGGTTTGAATATTCCATCCTCTCTTTTCCTCTTCACTTCTTGATAAACACGGTCAATAAGACTTAAAGAGTAGCCATGTGCTAAAAGCATCTGTTTCATTGTATTACTTTGCAATACAAAATCTCCATCCCTTGTCACCTTATGGGAAATCCGGGCATACTGTGCTTTTACTAACCCTCTATTCACATGTTCAGGATGACTACTTTGATAGTGTAATAAACTATTTGAATAAGTTAGTTTTCTAAACAGGTCACAAATAAAACACTGACCACATCTTAAGTTGAACATCTAAGTAGTTGATGTAAAGGCTACCCTTCAAGTCTTACTGACCCTATTTATCAAGAAGTGAAGAGGAAATTAGAGGATGGAATATTCAAACCCTTTTACACTTTAGGTAGGTAATTTGGGGGTGTTTCTTCAAATACTAACAAGGACGAGCAAGGTAAGAGAGGGTAGCTCATCTAATGCCTTCCATCTTTCCTTTGTAACCAGGTTTTCACAAGATCACCAACAAATATATGATATTCTCAAGAAATACTGGTACATTTTTTTTCCAGATGGACGTGGTAGACAAGGGTAGGGTCGAATTTATTGGAACAGGGCAACTTAGTGATATCTATGGAGCATGGTGGCACCAAAAAGTGCGGATTTTGTGCACAGTGTTGTATAATTTGTACTGATATTAACATTAAAATCAACATGTATGTTAGACTTTTGGGAAAGCATAGCTGTACCAGTAGGGGAGTAGTTTATGTAGCCCTGTAACCGTCAATGATTTTATGTTGGAAAAACCAGAAGATGCTTTAAAGGGACAATCTCAGGGATTTTTTGTTTTGATTCAGTGGCTGAGGGGGGTGGAGGAAGAGTTCCTGGAGGAAGTTTCAAAGATGTTCACCAAATTCAACCTCAAATTGCAGTTGTACTGACAACAGCTCTGTCTGTGAGCCATTCATTGGTTTAATCTGTGCATTTTACGCGCTGAGAAAAGTAGCCTTTCAGGCATTTTATGACCTGATGCTGCTGCTACTACTCTACAGAGCACATCAGTAATGTTGTTGTGTCTTTCTGCTTTTTTCCGGTTAGGGGTCGCCACAGCGGAACTCCGGTCCGCTAATGATTGGCAGTAAAACTTTACGTGCCGAGTTGCCGGCCCTGACGCACAACCTTCAACGAAGGTACACCCATTCACGCATGTCTCCACACAGAAGTAGCTCATCAGTAATGCAAGGCTTTTAAAACATTGGTAAACAGAGTTTTTTGTTACTTTCATTTCATATTTTATTCTGTGGTGACTGTGAATCCTGGCCGACTACAGCAATTTCATGACATGGCTTCTACCTGTAGAAAGAATCTGAGTGAGGCAAACAGTAGTGGAAACCATATTTCTCTTTCTTTCTTTTCATGTTTTATTGCATTCTGATTTTTTGAATACTAGCCTGGTGTAGTAACTTTCTGACCTGCTAGTAATTCTGTATAAAGCAAGTGTGTGACAGAAGGTTGGAGCATTAGAAGACACGTCCTTCTGTTCCTTTTTCAGCTTCTAATTTATGTGCTGATTTCTGAATATTATTAGACAAATGCACTATTTTTATGAGTGGGCTGCTTGTACATCTGTAAAAGCATGAGTGATGTAAAGTTTAAAAATTAGCATACAGTCATGTTTTCCTTTCACTTCATATTTTATTTTTTTACTGATTTCTGGCTACTAGCCAAACGCACTTTCTACTGTACATGCTACATCTTAGTGAGTTACTGCATTGTATTTATATTTTCAACACTTTTTTCTCTTTTAACCTTATATCCGTATGAATTTGTTTCTAGTTCCACTGCTACTATATATAAACAAATAACTGAAATGACACTGTACAGCTTTTGTCATCATTCTAACAGTACCTAATGAGTGTGATTCCAACTGACAGATTAACCCTACTTGGTAACATTTAAACTGTTTCCATTCCACCTTAATCACATGAGAGCATACCTCTCAACCTCTTAGCACAAAAAATCTGGACAAAGCTAATATAAGGATCAGATGCCCCAAAAGAGAGACAATTTTAAATATTGCTCTTATAAACTTAGAAAGTTGCTAGAATAACAGTATTTCTTAGTGTGCTTTTTCTGTAGAATATGAAGTCTGAAACTCAAATGTGTCATTATTTAGTAACTTCAGTAGTCAGTGATTTGCCAGAAAATCAATTTTTTTTGAGGAATAGATCAAAAATAAGAGGCAAACATCTGGACATTCAGGGAAAATCTGGACAGTTGAGCGGTATGCATGGTAGTGATGATGGAGCAAAGTGACAAAGTACAGCTGTCTAAAATCTTCCCATAACAGTTGATATCCTTCACTTCTCTGGTGCAGTATTCGGTACACAAGGGATGTATTATCTTGGACAGCACGTCACTTGGCCAGTATAAATAAGCTTAAGAGATATTGGTTGTGCCCTATGTCACATTTATGTTCCCCACACAGAACATGGGGAAAAAAAGGGATTTATGGACTCAACTAACTAGAACTCTACTGCTCTAAAAGAGAACAGGCATCAAAGGACAAGTGAGTCCATACACATCCAGAAGGAAAAAATGCAGAATAAACAAGAGATGGATGGAGGGAGGGAGCAAATACTGTCAAAATGCACAGTAGGACATCTACTGTTATGTTAAGATTTTACACAACTGTATTATGTCATTCTATATCACTGTTGCAGAATTGGTACAGAAAGGGGAGTAAAAAGGCTCAAGAATGGGAGGTGGAAAGCTGAGAACAGCCCTCAAGAAAAAAAAAAAAAAAAAAAAAAAAAAAAATGGTTTCAACAAAACCTGCTCTGCCCTAGAAACCATATCCAACATATAATGCTCATTAAAGGTATGCACTGAAGACCAAGTAGCAACTTCAAGGATGGAATGGTGTCAAACCCCTTCAAGAAGGCACTAAATGAGGCAATAGGCCTAGTGGAATGAGCTCTAACAAAAGTATGCAAGAGATTTGCCATGAAAAAAATAAAAATAAATGGCCTTAGATATCCAGGAGGAGACAGTTTGCTTAGTAACAGTCAAACCCAAATGCCTAGGATGAAAGGAAAGAAAAAGCTGTTCACATTTACAAGTAGTCCTAGTTTTAACAGTACCTGAGCTGTCTGTGCAAATCCAGAGTATGCAGGACCTTATCACTACCAGAATGAGGACAAGGGAAAAAGGAAGGTAGTTGTAATGACTGATTTAAGGACAACTCACTGACTACCTTGGGCATAAAAGAAGGATTAGTACAAAGGGACTCCCTGTCCCTGTGAAAAACAAAAAAAGGAGGAATGGCAGTAAGGGTCTGGAGCTGAGAAGCCTTCTGAGCAGAAGTAAAAGCCAGCAACAAACAGTCTTCCAGGTACAATGTTGCAAAGAAGCAGAATTTACAGGTTCAAAATGAGTCTGAGTCAATTTTACCAAAACAAAATTAAGGTCCCATGGAGGAGGAATAGGTTTTCTTGCAGGCCTAATATGCACGATGCCTTTAACAAATGGTGTGATAATCAAAATGAGAGGTCATTGTCCCACTGTACTCATCCCTCATTAGACCCATCATAGAATGCAATGCCCCATTTGATATGTACCTCTCAAGACAACTGCAACAACTGGAAAGGCCGCAGAAATACCTCACTAAAGGAATCACAGACCTAAAGCAGATGCCCTATGCTGACAGCCTTAAAAAACTTCAGCTATACTCTGTCGCATCTTCTCTACTCTGAAGCAATCTCTGCTTAACATACAAGGCCATGTCAAACCCAGAGCTGTCAGACATGCTACACAAAGAAATCCCAATCCCTCAGAGCCACATGCTCCAGGGATCTAAACCTTGTCATCACAATAAACAAAACATGCTGGAGGGATAGGTTCCTGACTCCGAGACTCCCCAGACTCTGGAATAGACTGCCCATACATGTCAAGCAGAGCGCCTCTTTGGCCTTCTTCAAAAAGAACCTTGATGATTGGATGGGAGAAAGGAAATTCACCCCGGGGATCACATCAGTCGACCTGCTAGACAGGGGATCAGGAATGTAAATAGTGTGGGAAGAAATAGTCAGGGAAATTATGGCTAGGCTTGTATAGGCCCCTACGGCCGAGAGCCCAGTACCAACCTATGAAATGAGGATTCAAGGACAGACGAGCAGAAATGGCTAACAAATGGGCCTTCACAGAAGAGAAGGCCAAGCACGACTGGAGCAACGCATATAAATGAGTAGGTCAACACTGAAAGAAGACCCTGCTTTCAACCATGACATTAGAACGAAAATCTCTTCCATTTGGACATAAAAGATTTTATGGTTGAGGGTTTCCTTGCCTCCTGTAAAATCCTGAACACTTCTTCAGAAAAGAGGTGCATAAAAGGGATCAAAACCTTATTGCCCACAATGTCAGTTGCAGAGTGGACAAGTTCGGATGGATGACAAACCTCTTGTCCTGTAAAGACATCCAACCAGTGAGTTAACATATGATGATTACTCATAACCAGATGAATTGTTTCTTACAGATTAGTCCACAATGGATTTTTGAAGTCTGACATCTCATTATAGCCCCCCAAAAATATGTTCCCAATTACTTCTTTCTTCCCCATCAAACCTTCAACATTTGCAATTTACCTGAGGAAATATTTTTTGGGTCTGCTTGGGACAATAAAACACAAGCTACTCAACCATCTAATTCAAAACAACATACTAGCTGAGTGCCAACATGGCTTTAGGCCATTCCATAGTACCTCTACTGCCCTCCTATTCTTCTCTAACTCCATTAACAATAACAGAAATAACAACATCCTCTCCTCAGCACTCTCTATTGATCTTTCCAAAGCTTTTGACATGGTAAAGCAACAACTACTTAAAATTATTCTCAAATCTCTTTCTCTTGATCCAGAGACTGTAAAATGATTCAGTTCCTACCTTATTAATAGGCAACAAGCTGTGCTCTGGAAGAATAACCTATCTTTCCACTTACCAGTCACCTTAGGTGTCCCTCAGGGCTCCATTTTAGGCCCTCTCCTATTCTCAGTTTTCATCAATGATCTTCATTTAGCAATTCCTCATGCTATGTGTATACGGTATGCAGACAACGCTACAATTATATGCTCAGCCAACTCCTCATCTGAACTGCAATCCATAACTCAAAAAGTGTTTAACTTCGTAGAAACAGGATATCTTCAATGTTGCCTCCTCTTGAATCCAAAAAAAAAAAACAAAGCTCCTTCTCTTTACTCCTACCCGTAAATTCAACCCCAACAGATTTCTCAGTCACTTCTAACAATGGTACACTCATATCACCCGATTTAACAACCAAACTCCTATGTCCAATTGACAACAACCTCAACTTTGATTCTCATTAACACAGTAAAAACAGTCAACAAAAAATGGGCTCCCTCTACAGGATCAAACCCTTCCTTACTCCATTAGCTAGATCTACTATTGCCCACTCTCATGTAATCTCAACACTTCTCTATGCCTCTCCTGTTTATACTAATCTGTCTAAAAATAATCTTCAAAAACTGGCTAAATCATACAATATTGCCAGATTTGCCACTGGAAAAGCCTTCAGAACCCACCACTGTCAGAATCTAAAACAACTAGCTTGGCTGGAACTTCAGAATCAGCTTAATTGCCCATAAGACCCTTTACCATCCTCATAATACTCAAATGCTATCCAGCCTGATCACCCCCTACAAAACCCTTAACACCTTACACTCTTCAAATAAACTACTAGTTTACACAAGTAAAACCAATAACATGGCAGGTGACGCTCTCTTCTCAAACACAGTTGGGAAAAAACTGGAACCTTCTACCTAGTGAACTTCCATCACTATTCCTCCCTAACCCTTTTAGGTTATAGTTTCATACTAGGTTATCTGCCCTAGGGCATTTACAAGCATAGCCAGAGTGTGTTTGGCTTTCGCCACCCATTTTAAAATGAATTTTGCTATGCCCTTTTTCGAGGTTAGTATACTGTGCCGTCTGTCTAACAGTGACACAGAAGTGATACCCGGAGTAAATCTACGATCTCCCATCCACTCATCAAGATTCCTCTTGAAGAAAGTCAATGAGGGACTCTGCCTAACCTGGACTGGGATTTTATTCCAGAGTGAAGGGAACCTCTGGGTTATGAATCTGTCCATCCAGCATGTCCTATTTATTTCAGTGCTGAGGTTCAAATCTTTCGAGCGTGTAGTTCAATGGGATTTGGATTTTCTGAGGTGCAGCATGACCATTAATTCCGGGTTGGACATGGCTTTATACGTCAGGCACAGATCACCTCTCTGAGCAGGCGGTATGCCACTGAGTAGAGCTGGAGTTTCTTTAACCGGGCAGCATATGGCAGCTGTCTGAGCCCTTTGATCCTCTTGGTGAGGTACTTTTGGGGTCTTTCCAGTTGCTGCAGGTGTCTGGTAAGGTACATCCCAAAAGGGGCATTGAACTCAATTATGGGCCTGATGAGGGATGAGTAAAGAGGCACGATGACCTCCCCTGATCTAGATGTGAATCCCTTCATGATTAGGTGGGCTATATAAAATGATTTTCTAACCACTTTGGCCACGTGGTTGTAGAATGAGAGACTGCTATCAACTTGGGTCCCCAGATCCTTAATTACTTCTTCCATACTTAATGAATTACCATCTATGTGGTAATTTGTGGGCACTTTGTTTTTGACGAAGGGGATGACTATACACTTTCTGGCGTTTAGCTTGAGGCCATGGCACTGGCACCAGTTGTCTGTTTCTATGAGGCCCTTTTGTAGGATGCTTGTGTCGGCTGGAGAAGCGATTATGGCGCTCAGTTTGCAGTCATCTGCGAACTTGGTCAGCCACAGTCCTTCAGTGTTGGTCTGTACCTCCGAGAAATATATACCGAACAAGAGAGGTCCCAGGACTGAGCCTTGTGGGACGCCAATTGTAACTGGTTTGAAGTCTGACATGGCTCCAACAATTCTAAGTGTGGGTTCTGTCCTTGAGCCAGTTTGCAACCCATCTAGTGACATAGGGGTTTATGTTTAAGCTGGTGAGCATATCTATAATGCCCGAGTGGGGTATTGTATCGAAGGCTTTTGCGAGGTCCAGGTGGCTGTGTGGACCACCCTCCACTCGTCAATGGCCTTGGTGACTGTTTCAAAGAAATCAACCAGGTTTAAGAGGCAGGATCTGCCCTTAAAGCCGAACTGGGTAGGATCCAGTGTCTGTAGGTTCCCAATATCTTTATTTATGAGGTCCATGATGATCCTTTCCATAGCTTTGCAGACCAAGCTAGTCAGGCTTATGGGGCGACAGTTTCCAGGATCCGTTGAGGCACCACCTTTGTGGAGAGGGACCACGGTTGCTGTACGCCACTCTTTGGGTTCATATCCTGTAGTAAGGCTGAGATTGAACAGTAGTTTTATGTTTGGGTTTAGTTCTTCTTGGAGGTCATGTAGGACGCAGCCCGGGACACCGTCTGGCCCCATTGATGCTGTGGTTTTTGCTTTGGAGAGGGCGGCTCTTCCCTGAGCATCTGAGATGTCAGGGTGCAGCACTCTGCTGGGATAGATATTTGCCCTTTTGGTGGGGAAGGGGGGGGGAGAAGTTTGCACTGAACCTGTCAGCAAGGATGTTGGCAATGTCAGTGGGTTTGGTATATTTTTTGTCATTTTGGACCAATTCTGAGCATATCTGGGAATTCCCACCCAGGTTTCTAACATAACTAAAGAAAGCCTTGTGATTATCCTTAGTGTCCTGTGCAATTTTTCTCTCGAAGCTGGCCTTAGACGATTTTATGAGCGCCCGTAGTTATTTGCTAATACTGATCAGAGATGCCTTCCCTTTTTGGGATTTGGCTCTGTCATGTAAGTAGCTTCCTCCTTCTATTGTATAGTTTGTTTATGGCTGGGTTCCACCAGACAGGATGCCTGCCTTTGGAGGAATGGGTCTTGCTTTTGTTTGGGATTGCATGATCCATGCATTCCTGAAGGTGTTCATAGAATGCGTTTATAAAGGATTCTGCGGTCTAGGCCGTATTTTTCACAGGCCCAGGGGCTTTGAAGGATTCCACCTCGGTTTTGAGGAGTCTGAAATTTGCTTTACAGAAGTTTTTCACTGTGGTTTTCTGGGCAGGGGCTGGGATCGGGATGTGAATATCTAGTGAGATTAGTTTATGGTCTGATCTTACCAGTGAGGGATACACTTCTGGTCTGGAGCATAAAGTCCCCATGTTGGTGATGATCAGGTCCAGTATGTTTTCCCCTCTTGTGGGAGTGGTAACAAGCTGTTCCATAGCATTTGAGTTTAGAAATTCTAGGAACCTTTAGGCTAGGGTGTTGGAGCTAGAGTAATGCTCCCAAGTCTATGTTTGGGTAGTTGAAGTCGCCCAATATAATGGTGTTTGGAGAGAGAGTCATTTTCCAGTTTTCTCAGGAAGGCCGAGTGGGGGTTCCTGGGTTTGGGAGGGTGGTCTGTAGCAGGCTATAAACTGGAAGGCAGTTTTACCCACTGTTAGTTGCACATGGATAGTCTCTGATGCTTCACGCTGTGCCACCAACCTGGAGGTGTGGGTATCTTTGACGAATACTGATACTACCCCCTCCTTCTGTGGTTCGGTCCAAGTTCTGGGGCCGAAAAACATGGTATGAGGTATAACCTGGTAGTGCTGGGGTGCTCTCGGGAGCCTTGAACCAGGTTTCTGTTACTGCACAGATATCTATGTTCTCCATGCTAAGGAGAGTTTTGAGTGTGTGCATCTTGAGGTTTAGACTTCTGGCATTGAGTAGCATTACTCAGTTTCTTATCCCTTGTGATACCTATGGAGGTGGGTTTGTCTTTTGAGCCTTGCCTAAAAAAGGCACTATGGAGGTGGCAAGAGCTTTTGCCAATATCCGAAAGCCCAGGGGTGACAGGTGCAAGCCGTCCCTAGCAAAGAATCGTGGCTTGTCGAGCATGTCATCCCAGGCTGACAGGCATTGGATCCCCTTTGAATGACACCAATACTTAAGCCAATTATTGAAATTGATCATCTTGTCTTCATATTGTGGCATCATTCTTGGTGAGGGTAAGATGCTACTCAAGGTCAGGGTCATACCGGCCTGGGATACATGCTCAGAGAGCTCCTCTATGACTCTTTTCATGTAGTCCAGCGAGGTACGTCTCAGGTCATTCACACCAGCATGGACAATGACTGAGTCATATTTGTACTTGCCTTGAAGTGACCTGAGTGCTTGTGTTATGTGGCAGATCCTAGCGCCCAACAGGCAGCTCACCGTGACCTTCTCCTTGTTCAGCCTGGTGAGGGGGACGTCAGTGTGCCTGACAATAGAGTCACCTATTACAAGTGTATCAGGTGTGTTGTTTAGCCTTAATTCTGGACTTTTGGAAAGTTCCTGTGTTGCCCATTTTCTTTCTTGAATAAAGGGAGGCTTCTATGTTCACCAGTGGCAGTGGGGAGCTCGGCAATGTGTTCGGCACACTGGCTTTGTGAGCTGTGTGTTGCACATGTTTTGTTTTGGGGTAGAGGTTGCTTGGGTGTCTGCTTTGGAGGTCTCTGTTGCTTAGGCAGATTTTTATTTAGAGCCTCAGAGTATGTTTCTGTGTGTTTATGTGTTTGGTTTGCTGTCGTGGTAGGTCTATGTGAGACTGGAATTGTAGCGAGTGTGGTTTCCTTCTCCTCCTGACTGGTTACGCCAGTACTGAGTTGAGAGAGCTTAGCCTCCAGTTTGGCTATATGGTCGCATCTCTCATGTGTTGGAATTTGTTGGGAGGAGGCGAGGGTTGTCTGTGTACATGAGGCAGTTGTAACATTGCCTCAAGATTCCCAGATTCACCAGCTGGACCAGAGAAGAGATTGACAACTGACCTTTGGACATGCTAGAATAGTATTGGGAATTCCTTTATAATTGAAAAAAAGGGCCAATGGGGAACAAGGTACTCAAGGGGAGTTTGTGAGGGTGTAGTGCTTTTAATTTTTTAGTGCTGACTTATATAATTGCTTTAGTGAGCAAGTGCCAGGCTTTAGAGTAGGAATAGGGTGTTTATCATGAGAACTAGATCAGTTCTAAGGGAAAAAGTGAAGAGCAGACTTTGTGGGGCAGAGAATGGTTTAAACCCAATTAAGCGGCGTTGCCCGATGCTGCGCTATGCGCAAAATCGTGCAAAGCCGAGCTTAAGCGGGTTTTATACAGGGGGGACTTGAAAGAGCTATAAATTGGCCCAAAACGGCCAACAGACTACCAGATTCTTGTGCTGGGAACACTCCTCCAGGGATAGATAGGCTGCTCTAAGCTCCCCACTGCCACTGGTGAACAAAGAAGCCTCCCTTTATTCAAGAAAGAAAATGGGCAACACAGGAACTTTCCAAAAGTCCAGAATGCAGCAAAGCTTGTATTTGGGCTACTCTAGGTCAGGAAAGACGGGAGACTAGGATTTTTTTTTTTCAAACAAAAACTTAAAGTTCACCTTAAAACACACTGGCTTTGCCCTTGTTTTAACCCTGACTAACCTTTGACCGATTTGTATTAACACTTTTACTTCTACTACCTTTCTTTGACTAAGTTTCTTCTCCCTTATTACCAGAGTAATCAAGAACTGTAAATTAAGTAACCATCGATAACATTACTTCTTTAGAATTTATCTTTTGTGATCTCCTAAATTGTATTGTCATATTAAATGAACGGTAACAATGTATACAAATATGTACTTTGCCTACATTATTGTAACCTTTATTAGTGTTTCAACTATTTTTGATTTTTTTTTCTTTGGAGCTTTTCTCCCCGGGCCTCTACTGAAAATGCACATGTATCCAGTTAGACTAGCCTGGTCAACAAATGTAAAATAAACAAAATAAAAATAAACTATGCAAACACTTTCAAGCAAATATCCTAAATCTTCTAGACATTGTTGCATATTTGGGAGCCTTACATATATCCTCCCATTGCTTCTTTGTGAACTTTCACACCTCCTCTGATTCCTATAGTCATCATGCAATACTTTATATGCCCTACTAATTATCCCCCCCACATCCCCCTGCTAATTATAAAGAAACTCTGAGATCACATGACCCCCATGGAAAGAAAATATTTCCCTACTTACGGACTGTCAATATTGTATACCATTCAAATACAAATGGTGTCACTCGTCTGGGTGTTGCAGCACTTTCCATTTACTCCAGAGCTTGACACCCATATATATATCAATGTCCTTGGCACACACAAACACACGGATATTAAAACAGGAGCGGACACAAGGAACCTTGGGACACTACTGGTCAATAGTCTCTTGGTGAAGGTAGTGTCACTGATCCTGATGACGTCTTGGTCCTATAGGGGCCAGCTTGCAATCCAGTGAGTTATGTTGGGATTTATGTCTAGTTCTGAGAGCGGAGTATTGCATCAAACACCTTGGCCAGGTCAAGGTAAGTGGTATGCATTATTTTCTCATCTGCAGCCATGGTGACCCTCTCAAAGATGCCAACAGTTTAAGCAGGCAAGACCTTCCCTTAATGAATCCAAACTGGAATGGGCCCAGTGTCTGTAGTTTGCCAATGTCCTTATTGATCATTTCCATGATAATTTTTTCCATGGCTTTGCGTACAAGACTTCTTAAGACTGATGTGACTGCAGTTCCTGGGGTCAGGCTGATGGTCCACCCTTATGTAGAAGGATGACTGTTGTGGCCCTCCATTCACCTGGCACATAACCGGTTTTGAGTCTGCTGAACAGTGCTTCAAGTGATGCTGTTAGGTCATGTCTTATGCTGCTTAGGAGGCAACCAGGAATATTGTCAGGACCCACTTAGCTTTAGTGAGCACCTCCAAGACTTGCTCCCTGTTGATAGCTGGGGGTATGTTAGAAGAAATATCAGAGAGAGTCATGTGTATGTGTATACATATATATATACATATAAATATATATATATATATATATATATATATATATATATATATATATATATATATATACGGGTCTACTTCTAATGCCCGAGACGCCGATTCGCCGACAGGGAAATAACCGCCAGAAACGCGACAACACACAAACCCGACAACGCGAAACACCGAACACCATAACACCGACACACTACACGTCAACAACACAGTACACTACAACACATATCCACTAGCCCTAACCCAAACCCTAACCCTAAGGTCCGACACTACCGCACACACTCCCTACCTGCACCCTAACCCTAACTCACTTACACACCCCAAACCCCAAGCTCCGACACTACCGCACACACTCCCTACCTGCACCCTAACCCTAACTCACTTACACCCCAAACCCCAAGCTCCGACACTACCGCACACTCACCTATCACACACCCTAACCCTACATCCCTGAGTATTGCACACTTACCTGTCCGCTCCCTACTCCTAAATCGCTCACTATCGCGTACTTACCAGGTCGCTACACATTCCCCTTGTCGGTCTTCCGTCTGTCGGGATTCGGCGTGTCGGTCAACCGTTGTCGGGTTTCTGGCGGGTTATTTCTGTCGGCTAAAGCGTTCGGGCATTAGAAGGAGACCCATATATACATATATATATATATATAAATATATATATACATATACATATATATATAAATATATATATACATATACATATATATATAAATATATATATACATATACATATATATATAAATATATATATACATATACATATATATATAAATATATATATACATATACATATATATAAATATATATATACATATACATATATATAAATATATATATACATATACATATATATAAATATATATATACATATATATATATAAATATATATATACATATATATATATAAATATATATATACATATATATATAAATATATATATACATATATATAAATATATATATACATATATATAAAAAAATATATATATATATATATAATATATAAATATATATATTTATATACACACAAAGACGTGGTAGGACTGAAAAAAGTTGCACAAAGGTTGTGAAAGTTTGTGCTAATAACATCCCGTTAACTTCAGATACTGAAATTAAATTAAATGATATTGAAACAAATATGCACACATTGGACACAAAGGAGAGGGATAAAACAGAATTAGTCAGAATGACCTGAGAATACTTCAGCATAAACTTGTTATTCAGCAGGTCATTAAAGTATGAGGAGATTTCTCAGGATTGGAGTTGTGCACTTATTCTGCCCATATTTAAGGGAAAGTGAAACAGGACAACCCCAGAGTCACAGAGACCAATAACTTTAGTTTCTTTTTATGGAAAAGTAATGTTGAAGGTTATTTTACATAATGTATCATCAGCACTGAAAATACTAGGACTTGAAACTCTATATAAGCATGCATATCCTGAAAATAGATATACAACTACCTGCAACATGATGTTCTGTAATTATACAATAACAATTTTAAATGACAATTTGTGCTGTGGTGTAATATATAGGTATATACACTTAATTGTCAGCCTTTGATAGGATCATACATAAAACAATGATCATTACATTAGAACTATTTATTGATGTAATTTTGATTAAGATGGATAACAGCAAGGCTTACAAATAGAACATGGTAAAGACACACTAACTGGACAGGTGAAGCTCTAGGTTACAGTCAGGGTGCCCCATACAGCTCTTACCCAGGCCCATGGCTCTATGTTACTTCTTTCTGATCTACCTTTTTCACTTCTGGTGCTCTATTGCCTGTATGCAGATAACTTTAAATAGGTAAACAGCTTACATCTGTCACAGATAGGACAGAATAACTAGAGCAATTCAAACCATTTGGGCACAGGAAAATAATATATGGAGATACATTTATCAACAAGCAAAACCTATGAGATTTGAGAGCGATAGATTGAAGGATAAGTACTTAATACAGCACACAGTAATTTAAAATGTGGATTAATTTAAGAACCTGGATGAGTAGATCTAGTTGATTTTTTTTTCTGATCATAATCAGCAAATTGGTTACTCATTTTTACATTTATAGGCTGTAAAAAAGATTTATACTATGTCTAGGAAATCATATATGATGGATTATAAGTTACACTAGACCCAAATTAGAGTATGGAATAATCACTTGTAAATCTTATAATAAAATTAACATAAACCAAAGTCAGTAATGAGTGGTGGAGCACAGCAGATCAAATAACCAGGAATACACCAGCTGTACGTGAAGGCTTTAATCCACAGTATCACAAACGACAAATATAGAACACAGAATGCTGCAGCTGATAAGCGCTTTCACTCAAGAAATGAGCTTCTTCAGATCAATTTACTGCTACCCATAGTGCCCCTATATATACACATAAATAAAATCAATTAATTATTCAAACCAGACAATTAGAGTAACACATCTAGTGAAAAGAGTATATATCTCTTATAATAATTCATACATTATTTAATATATATATTGCATAACAATAGATGTTAAAATCATATCTCTTATAATATTTAAGCAAATATATAAAAACTGTAAAAAAGTATATGTAGAAAAGATGTATATAAAAACGTATAAAAAGCATGTATATGTGACCTAGATGAAACACAGCTTGTAAACATATGAGCATCCAGACATTTATACTACACACTCTATAAGACATAATGGGATGTGGACCTATACTATCTATATTTGACATTAATGTTCCTTCTTTTTTTCAGAGCTGGTTTTATAGAAGCTCTCTCATTCAAACCTGACCCTTTGTCAGCCCTCAACCTCATAATCCACTTGCTTTCCCTATCTTCTGTGTGGTTCCTAATGTCACCACCTCTAATGTTAGGTTTTATTTGTTCTAGAACCCTGAACAGAAAAGTGTGTGAACTACCTAATTCAACCACATGTTTAGCTAATGCATTGTGTATGTTCCCTTTTCTCATGTGGTATGTATGTTCACGTATTCTGTCCTTAAACTGGCGGTTCGTTTTGCCCACATAGAACGCATTGCACATCTGGCAAACTGCCAGGTATACAATATTCATACTAACACATGTGGCCTCCACTTGGGTCTTGAACTGTACATGGGAGTCAGGATGCAAAAATACTGTTCCATTATCAATATAGATACATTGGTTACAGTGCCCACATGCCTTGGTGGAACCAAGTTCTGTTTGTCGCCCATCCTTTTTAGAATAACATAACAGCCTCTTCAGATTTAATTTATTCCTATATAAAAAGCTCGGTTCATCACCTACCACCTGTTTAATCCCATTATCTGTACATAATATAGACCAATGTTTGTTAAATATATCCTTAAGACCCTTATGATCATTAGTATATGGTAAAGAAATCTTAACTACATTTCTCATAATTCGTCGATCCTCATCTCTCTCAGGTCTAGGTCCATAATATGGTGCTGCTCTACTTAGCCTAAGTTCCTGTATATCACTAAGCTGCTTATCAATCTCTTTACCACTATAGCCCCTATCCGTCAATCTCTCTTTCAGATCTTGGATGCCTGTTTCAAAACCTGCATTGGTGGCATTAAGTCTAGAGACACGCATCCCCTGTCCTCTAATAATGTTGTTGAATATATAATTTGGATGCATGCTATACCTTGATAGCATAGTATTGTGGTGACATGGTTTACGATATACTCCAGTATTCAATAGGCCGTTATCCAATTTTTCAATAAATAAATCTAAAAAATCTATTCTATGAATAGAATGACACATTGTGAATACCATATAATTAGTTAAGTTATTAATCATCCCAGGAAATTCCTTTAACGAACTAACACCACCTCTCCATAACATAAACACATCTACAAAACGTTTGTAAAATACTACAGATTGTATGTATTCATTAGTTCTAAATAGTACTTTGTTCTCCCAATGAGCTAGAAACATATTTGCATAGCTGTTTGCACATGGCGTACCCATGGCAACCCCAGCTTGTTGTTTATATAGTAACTCATTGAACATAAAAATATTGTTATCCAATACGATATTTAATAAATGTGTCAATAAGTCTATCTGACCTGGTGTAAATGTGCTATGCTCCAACAGATATTCTCTGACATATATAATGCCCAAATCATTAGGTAACACGGTGAATAACGATTGGATGTCAAACGTAACCAATACCAACTCATCATTGTTCACTCCACTATTCATACAATCATATAACTCAAGCAAAAACTGCTTTGAGTCTCTAAGTATAGTAGAATTAATGTTCAATACAGGACGTAGATGTTTTTCGATATATATAGAGATGTGTTCAGTGACCCAACCCTGCCCTGATACTACTGGTCTCATGGGCGGGTCATTGATACTTTT
This sequence comes from Protopterus annectens, assembly GCF_019279795.1. Taxonomy (NCBI): domain Eukaryota; kingdom Metazoa; phylum Chordata; order Ceratodontiformes; family Protopteridae; genus Protopterus; species Protopterus annectens. Next base: position 19,208,181 of record NC_056743.1, read on the forward strand.
GTGTATCTTTGGAAAACCTTGTATCATAGGAACTAAAGGATTTGGAATTTTAAGGTACTCAAACAGTTCTTTATCAATGACTCTGCCATTAAACATATCAAGCAGGATATTCCCTACTTCTGAAGTGATGTTTCTCACTACACCTGCATCAATTCTTAAGTAAAACTTATCACTCAACAATCTCAACATAGCTGTTTGATAACACGTAGTATCCATAACTACAACTTGTCCCCCCTTGTCAGCCGGTCTAATTGTAACTGCCTCATTCAACTGTAAATTCCGTAGACTTTCTCTTTCCTTTCTACTGAGATTATCCTTGTTTTTTACATGTAACTTACCACTAAAATATTTGTGTAGTTCATCTTCAGTTAATTTTAGATAAGCCTCAACAAGTGGGTGATGTATCGGTGTGAAATTGCTTAACCTTTTAAATCCTAATGATGTCTCATTCCCAGTATCAGTATTCATAGTATTATTCTGAAACATCAATTTTAGCATTAAGTTCCGACAGAACATTCTTGTGTCCAGTACCGTGTCCGCTAGATTGCTATGCCCACTAGGAATAAAAGTGAGTCCTTTATTTAGTAAATTAATCTCATATTGTTTAGCTCATATCTAGATATATTACAAACTAGTGAGTCATCAATGTGTGTACTATCATTCTTTAAGTACATGTCCATCATATTCATTGCCCTATCTTGTTCCTCCACATTTTCTTTATTGTATGCTGTGGATGGAATTCCTCTGAGGCCTTCCTTTTTTGTCGCCCTCTGCTTAGGGATCGCCCCCTTTTCATACCCTTGTCCTTCCTCACGGGTAAAGGAAAAGGAATCTCTCCATGACCTGTTTCTGTCATATTCATGTTCCTACTAGTTGCCTTGGGTCTGACGACCCTATCATCCTGGTTTGGCAATTTATTCATAACCTGAACCTGAGGATATAAATTCATTTGCATAGAACCATTATGCATAACACCATCTATTGTTGTATCTTTACTATTTCCTGTGTTCTAATACACAATGCATTAGCTAAACATGTGGTTGAATTAGGTAGTTCACACACTTTTCTGTTCAGGGTTCTAGAACAAATAAAACCTAACATTAGAGGTGGTGACATTAGGAACCACACAGAAGATAGGGAAAGCAAGTGGATTATGAGGTTGAGGGCTGACAAAGGGTCAGGTTTGAATGGGAGAGCTTCTATAAAACCAGCTCTGAAAAAAAGAAGGAACATTAATGTCAAATATAGATAGTATAGGTCCACATCCCATTGTGTCTTATAGAGTGTGTAGTATAAATGTCTGGATGCTCATATGTTTACAAGCTGTGTTTCATCTAGGTCACATATACATGCTTTTTATACGTTTTTATATACATCTTTTCTACATATACTTTTTTACAGTTTTTATATATTTGCTTAAATATTATAAGAGATATGATTTTAACATCTATTGTTATGCAATATATATTTTAAATAATGTATGAATTATTATAAGAGATATATACTCTTTTCACTAGATGTGTTACTCTAATTGTCTGGTTTGAATAATTAATTGATTTTATTTATGTGTATATATAGGGGCACTATGGGTAGCAGTAAATTGATCTGAAGAAGCTCATTTCTTGAGTGAAAGCGCTTATCAGCTGCAGCATTCTGTGTTCTATATTTGTCGTTTGTGATACTGTGGATTAAAGCCTTCACGTACAGCTGGTGTATTCCTGGTTATTTGATCTGCTGTGCTCCACCACTAATTACTGACTTTGGTTTATGTTTATTTGCACATCTGAGTGTTTGGGAGCACCTTGTCTATCTAAGGCATATTTTGGTACTTTTATAATAAAATTAGCTTAAGTATATTGGAAAGAGCACATAGAAAATACACCAAGGGCATTTGTGGATCTGAAAGTTTAAGCTATTACAAAAGATTAGAATAGTGAACTTTTTACTCCATCTCATACTTACATTAACATGAAGACCTTAAGAACAGAGTAGAGACAACTACCTCTAGGAATGTTTAGAGTTATCAAAGAGTGGTAAAGTATCGGAAAATCTGTGTAGGGGATGATACAGAAAGAGAAATGGGTGATACTGAAGTGCATTAACCCATCCGATGCGCAGTAGCAAGCCACTCACAAACCCCACCTGTGACAGCAATGTCAGTACACCGCCCACCTTTTGACTGAAAGCTGCCAAGTCTTTTCTGCGTGAATTAATTGGTGGGTTAATGCACTTCATTATCATAGGTAGGTACTGGGCTATTGGCCCTAGGGCCTATATAAGCCTAGCCAAACGGGTACCCTGGCTTTTGCCACCCAAGAAAATTATTTTCCTGTGCCTCTGTCAAGCAGAGCCACATAAGTGATCCCCAGGGTGAATTTCCCATCTCCCATCCAATCAGCAAGATTGTTCTTGAAGAGTGCTAATGAGGAGGAGCTTTGTTTGATATAGATAGGTAGTTTGTTCCAGAGTATGGGAAGTCTCTGGGACAGGAATCTATCCCTCCAGTATGTTCCGTTTATTGTGGTGACAAGGTTTAGGTCCCTAGAGCGTGTAACTCGGAGTGATTGGGATTTCTTTATGTGGAGCATGTCCAACAGCTCTGGGTTTGACATAGATTTGTATGTTAGGCAGAGATCGCCTCTAAGTAGGCGATATACTACTGAGTAAAGCTGGGGTTTTTTGAGACTGTCTGCATAGGGCATCTTGTTTGAGGCTGGTAATCCTCTTTTTGAGGTATTTCTGTAGCCTTTCCAGTAGATGTCTTGTGAGGTACATACCAAAAGGGGCACTGTATTCTATAATGGGTCTAATGAGTGATGAGTAGAGGGGAACAATTAACTCTTTTTCTGGATGAGAAACCTTTAGTGATGAGGTGTGCCATGAAGAAGGATTTCCTGACTACTGTGGCAATGTGATCAAAGAAGAGACTACTGTCCACCTGTGCCCCAAGGTCTCTTATCACACCTTTGGTGTTAAGTAGACTACCGCCTATGTGGTAGTTCATGGGTACAGAGTTTTTACCAAAAGGGATGACAATGCACTTTTTGGCATTGAGCTTGAGGCCATGGCTTTGACACCAGGCATCTGTCTCAGTGAGGCCCTTTTGTAGGATGTCCACATCGTTAGGAGTTTTGATTATGGCTCCTAGTTTGCAGTCATCTGCAAACTTTGTTAGTCAAACACCGTCTGTGTTAGCCTGTACTTCAGAGAAGTAGATACCAAACAGGAGAGGACCTAGGACTGAACTCTGTGGTACTCCACTAGTCACTGGTCTGAAGTTGGATTTAGAGTCTGCTACCTTCACTGTGAGAGTTCTGTCAGTGACCCAGTTGGCAACCCATCTTGTGACAGGGATTTATACCTAGTTTAGCGAGTTTGTCTATAATTCCAGAGTGTGGGATGGTGTTGAAAGCCTTGGCAAGCTCTAGATAGGCTGTATGAAGCACCTTACCCTCATTTACAGCTTTGGTGACCGCTTCAAAGTCGTCTTTCAGGTTTAGGAGACATGATCTGCCTTTTACAAACCCGAACTGGGTAGGGTCCAAAGTTTGGAGATTACCAATGTCACTGTTTATAAGTTCCATGATGATACGATCCATAGCCTTGCAGACCAGGCTAATGGGGCGGTAATTCCCGGGGTCCATGGTGGCTCTCACTTTGTGGAGTGGGATAACCACTGCTGTGCGCCATTCAGTGGGCACAAAGCCTGAGCTGAGGCTATGACTGAACATGGTACTTAGGTGAGGTGCCAGTTCGTTCTGTAGCTCATGTAGAACGCAGCCTGGGATGTTGTCAGGTCCCATGGATGCTGTGTTCTTGGCTTTAGAGTGTGTGTTTTTTTACCTGTGCAGCCATGATTACAGGTACTTTGCATTCTTCCGGTATAGAGATGGGCCCTTTAGGGAATGACAGAGGGGTAAAATTAGCACTAAACCTATCTGCCAGGATGTTGGCAATATCAGTTTCTGTATATTTAGTGCCATTGTGCTGTAACTCAAACAGATCTGAGTGCTGCCATTGAGATTCTTGACATAGCAATAGAATGCTTTGTGGTTGACTTTAGAATCAGTGGCAATTTTGTTTGGGTCTATATCATAACATCGAAGTTCTCTAACATCAAATGTTATTATATCGAACTCTAAACATAGAAGTGTGAAAACATTGAACAGTCAGAATAGCGAATTTTTTCCCAGTGGAAAAATTTGCTATTCCAAGAAACACACACAAAAAACAGCCATCCACACACATACACTTAAAATCCTACACCTAAACAAAACTTTACATACAGTACTAGCTATCCATTTACCTTAACCCAACCCTAAGGTCAGTCACTATCGCACACTCACCTCACCCGCACCCTAACCTACACACAATCGCGCACTTATCTGACCCGCGCCCTAACCCTAACTTGCCTAAACCACCCCCCTAACCTACAAACAATCGCACACTTACCTGAACCCGATCTGTAACGCTCCAACATATTGAACACTGAAAACAGTGACGCCACAGCAACGGCCCACCGAATTCTTTCCCTGGGAAAGAATTCGATGTCCTGCACCTTCGCTGTTTTTCAGCGTTCAACATTATGGTTCGATATTATAACAGTCAATGTTAGAGAACTTTGATGTTATAATATAGACCCATTTTGTTTTCCGAACTAGCTTTGGAGGATTTTATGAGGGATCTCAGCTTCTTACTGAGGCGGATCACAGAGTTCCTCCAATCATGGGATTTACTCTTTTTTTGCAACAGTTTCTTTCTTCTGTTGTAGAGTTTGTTTATAGCAGGGGGACACCAGATTGGCTTCCTTTTTCTGGAGGATAGCATCTTTGTTCTGTTAGGGATTGCACGATCCATGCACTCGTGTAAGTGCTTATAAAGTGCAATTGTACAGGATTCAGCAGTCGTATCTCTACTGTCCGTCAGCATGGGTGTCGTGAAGTTTGCCACTTCTGTCTTAAGAAGCGTGAAGTTGGCTTTGGAGAAATTTTTTACGGTGGTTTCCCTAATGGGTGGTGGGGGTGGGATGTGGATGTCTATGTCTAAGGTGATTTGCTTGTGGTCGGATCTGACCAACGAGGAATTGACCTCTGGTGTCGAACATCGGTTGCCCATGTTGATAATGACCAGGTCTAGGATATTGCTGCCCCTGGTAGGGGAGTGGATAAGTTGATCCAAGGCATTTGAATTTATGAATTCCAGAAAACGTTGAGCACAAGAGTTGGTACACGAGTAGTTTTCCCAGTTAATGGAGGGGTAGTTGAAATTGCCCATTATTAGGGTGTTAGGTTGTACTCTAATATTTTCCAGTGTATCAAGAAATGAGGAGTGGGAATCCTGGGGCATGGTGGGGGATCTGTAGCAAGCTACAATTTGCATTGCGGTCTTGCCCCGAGTTAGTTGCACTTAGATAATCTCAGATACATTATGCTGAGAAACTAACCTGGAGGTGTGGATATCCTTAATGAATATGGACATACCTCAGCCTTTAGTGCTTCGGTCCAGGTTAAGTGGCCGAAAGGTGTGGCATGAATTATAGCCTGGTAATGCAGGGGTGCTCTCTGGAACCTTGAACCAGGTCTCTGTCACTGCACAGATGATGATGCTCTCCATTTTAATGAGTGCCTCGAGTGAGTGCATCTTGAGGTTTAGACTTCTAGCATTAAGTAACATTACCCTCAGATTTTGCTTGCTTGTACTGTTACGGTGGTGAATTTGTCATTTGAATCTTGCCTAAAAAGGCAATATAGGGGTGGCAAGAGCCTCAGCCAGTATCCAGAATCCCAAGGGCGACAGGTGCAGACCATCTCTGGCAAAGCATCGTGGTTATTCGATCATGTCATCCCAGGCAGAGAGACTGGATCTCCTTAGAATGACACCAGAAGCTTAGCCAATTGTTGAAGTCAATCATTTTGTCCTTGTACTGTTGTATCTTTCTGGGTGATGGCAGGATGCTACTCAAGGCTAGGGTTATCGTCCAAATCCCTGCATGAAGTAATGTTTATGTAGTTGGAATTTACAGAATTCAGTTTTAGGTGCCCGGTTTAGATGGTATTTTATTTTTTATTTATTCTAATTGTTTTGTGCGAATGTGGGGAGAATCCCGGTCTAAATAGGCATGTGCATTGTGGGCTAAGGTTAGATAAACAGTTGTGAAAACTTAAATGTTTTGACAGACACCGTTGCACTGTACATATTCGCAGAAAGCACTTTTTGCCTCGTATGTTTGTTTTGTTGCTAATTAAACAAAATCTTGATTTTTTTTTTTGTTAGTTATTGATGAGTGGAGTTATTCAATAAGACCTCTCATTGAATTTCAGACGTTATGTTCCTCTGGAAATACATGCCAATTCAAAACCTGCTGTTCTGTCAACTTTCTAAGTTTGTAACAGCAATGTGTAAAATCTGCCCCTGATTTGGGGGTATTTGAATTCTCCATTATTACTGGCTTTGTTCAGAATTATCGCACTAAGAGATGGACTGGTATGCTGATAAATTGTTATTGTTCTTTAGTATAGCAGATGTACATGGGCGGGACAGACAATTCCATAAATTAAGAGCATTTGGGCAGTTTCACACTAAGTGCATAGACACTGTTTTAGGGCTTGATTTTTATATTTTGAAAATGCTTCTCCATTTGTGAAACGTAAGTGGCATATTCAGAACTGCCTTTCTGGGCAGCAGCACGTTTGTGTGCTGTTTTACAGCTGTGATGGCTATGCATACCTGTGGGAATAGTTTTCAAAAGATTCATGAGCCAAAAGCAGAAGATAGAATTACACGTGGATTACCTTCTAGTGTTTATGCTTATTTGCCTGTTAAACATTTAATTACATGACACGAATTACAGTGGGCATTCCATGTCAAACACGGCAAATTACCGTACTTAATCACCCCCCTCTGGCATGTCAATCACAGCGCCCACTCCTATTCCTGCGCAAACGAACTGGTGGGTTAATACACTTCAATATCACCGAGAGATGTAGCTACTTGTTCTCTCTAAGAGTAGCTGGTACATGAATCATCTTCTTTCGACTTTGCCCGGTTAGGGGTCGCCACAGTGGATCACCTGTCTGCTCATGATTGGCAGTGGAGTTTTACGGTGTCAAGTTGCCAGCCCGGCGCCCAACCTAATACAGAAGGCACACATGCACGCACTAATGCCTAGGGCCAATTTAGAGTGTCCAATCCACCTACAGCATGTCTTTGGGACACACGGACAAAATTTCTAATTATATTAAAGTAAGCACTACCTTACAATTTTTTTTAAAGAACATCTTCTTCACTTGTATGGAAATAGCTGTTTTGGCACATTTTTAAGGCTATTATTGCCCATGCCTAAAATATTTGTATGAATGCACATGTATGTAAAATGTGTAAATATAAATAAGCTGTTTAATCGAGTGGCTATGTTACATATCCACAGATGCCTCCATATTTATTTATGTTTTCTTTTTAGGTGTAATTGTATTCTTTAAACTAATGAATGTACATTACAGACATCTTACCTTGTCGGGACTGATCAGCAAATTCTCTGCAACAAAATAACACATTTGCTCTTAGTTGCAATTTACACTTTCTCTGTACAACTGTTACATTATATCAAAAATAGCTATGTATGCCGAGATAAGTCATTCATTGTAAAATAGTCAAATAAATAAAACAATGACTTCACATGAGACCTATGTGTTTGCCTGCTAATTTTTTTTTTTTTTAAATAAATGAAATCACAATTTCACATGGAATGTGTGTGTCTGTTTACTTACTTACTATGTATGTATAAAAGTAAGTTGGAAAAGTTGTTTTAAGTAAATAAAAAATATTTTTTTCTCAGAAGAAATTGCGTTTATTTTACTTTATGGGTCTGGAAAGGCTTTAAAGTGCTCTTTATTGAAAAGCCATCACTTTAAATGCTGTGTGCCAACAAGACAGAAAAAAAAGAGACTGAAAACACACAAGAATGAATTTCGAAAATTGCTCTTCTCCTTAAAAATTTCTTTGCAGGGAAAAGCTCCACTGCACCTCCCATGTGGAGGGCAGGCCCGCCCCACACCCCATTAACTTATATATACCAATTCCAAGATCACCATACCTCAGACAGAAGGGAATATTCTGATAAATGGCATCTTGGAGTTAGTATATGTAAGTCAAATCTTTCAGACCATCAGTCTCCAAGTTTTGGGGCTCATTCTACAGGATCTAGAAGTTTTGAATTGGTTACCATTTTTAAGTGCTTTTTACTTTGTTTTTGTGTGAAAAGTGAATTTTAAAGCTTTAAGTTTTGTATACGTGTGTGTGTATAATGCATATATATATATTTGTGTGTGTACACACATTCACCATCACAGAAGGCTAGACATTTGCCTGAGCTGCACATTGGTGTTGATGGCTCAGCTGTGGCACTTAGTTGTGCTCAGACCACTCATCATTTACACACAGCAAAACTAACTCTAAACTTGTCACTGTCCACTAAAGTGAAATACAATAAATATTGTATAAAAAATACCTAGCTAATAAGCTACAATAAAACCTTCAACATTGACCACATCAACTTAGCTGAGCTAAAATCCTGCAGAGCAAAGCAAAAAGAACATGGTAAACCTCCTAGAAAACAAGACTCCCAAGCAATCAGTGAAAAAATAGCCAGTTAGCAATGTAAACAACACTCTTTTATTAACACAAACATACACTGAAATTACTGCACACTCGGTGTAGGAAAACTAGCAACCTGTGAAAAGTTAAACCTATAATACAAAGCCTCACACTATATAAACCATGCAACATGGAAACCAGAAGTACATCAGATGCATACCGGTCACTTAAATTTCTCCGGTAATGACACCAAATACAAGGGATGCCATCAATAACACAATTTAAATGAAAATCTACAAACATAAAAATGTTCACTTACCTGTAATGTCCATGGGTGGAGTCTAAACAAGTCCCACTATTTTTTCAAATAGCCATCTCCTACAAAGCTGACTGCCTCTCCAGATGACTTGCCAGACTCTACAGAACAGCTTAAAAAGCAGAATACAGCCATTATCTGTAAAACTTACTCCAAAATTCAAGTCACCTATAGCAAATTGCGACAGGCATTTGTAACCCCACTGTCACCAACCACAAAGTTTTTTTTTTTTTTTTTTAAATAGTAATTTAATAAAAAAGACTGCACTAATGTTTTGTCCAACCTTCACTTATGACTGAGTTCCACAACCGAGTGGAATCCTGTATAAAGTGACACACATTTCATAAAACAGCATAACCCACCCCCAAACAATTAAGCCAAGCATTCTCTCTCCACATGATGCACCTAGACAATATTTTACTTTACTACTTTGTAATTAATGCATGAATAGATTATACCGGTTAACACATTCAGATAAATACATTGAAATGCATGACATTTAAACAGTTCAGCATTAAACCTCTCATTCAGTGAAATGAAAGTCAGTCCAAACCCAGAAACCAATGCACTTAACACCTCAGGTTGGAGATGACCATTTTTACCTCTGCTGGCATTGTTTAATCCAGTATGTCCAAGATCAGAAACAGTTAACAGAAAGCCAAGGATGATTGTAGCAATTTTAGAATAATTAACATGCAAACCAATTGACTCAGGCTTCTATTACCACAAGCCAAGAATCAAGTAACTATTTTTTATATATTTATTCAATGTTTTAGTTAATGTAACACACTTTAAGAAACTGAATTTTCAGTGGGAGCTGGATATCTGCAGAAAATG